>NC_085140.1:21172034-21472034 GCF_024139115.2 Armigeres subalbatus
TGGGAAAGGATTCTGTGTCGAATGCAATTTGTTGCGAGCAAATCGGTTGAGGATAAGTGCCCGAAAAATGAGTGACATTTTTTACGCGATTTTTTCGTAGGATTTTGTATTTTGGCCATAACTTTCGATCCCATAGTTCGATCTGGCCAATTTCACATAGGAAACAATGGGACAGGATTCTGCGTCGAATGCAACTTGTTGCGAGCAAATCGGTTGAGGATAAGTGTTCGAAAAATGAGTGACATTTTTTACGCGATTTTTTCGTATGAATTTGTATTTTGGCCATAACTCTCAATCCCATAGTTCGATCTGGCCAATTTCAAATAGGAAACAATGGGACAGGATTCTGCGTCGAATGCGACTTGTTGAGAGCAAATCGGTTGAGGATAAGTGTCCGAAAAATGAGTGACATTTAGTTGAGTAGTTTTGCGCACACACACACACACACATACACACACATACACACACACACACACACAGACATCACCTCAATTCGTCGAACTGAGTCGATTGGTATATAACACTATGGGTCTCCGGGCCTTCTATAAAAAGTTTGTTTTTGGAGCGATCATATAGCCTTTACCGTATACTTAGTATACGAGAAAAGCAAAAATGGGACAGGAATCTGCGTCGAATGCAACTTGTTGCGTGTAAATCGATCAAGGTTAGGTGTCCGAAATATAGGTAACATTTTTTGTAATTTTATATTAAAACCCAGATTAATCCACCTAGCGGTGATGGTGCCTTTCTCGACCTTCGTAAAATGTGTGTGCTTGAAAAGAGATGAGCTAGTGGCTAGGAGTAAAAAAGACAAATTTCTTTGTCCGTTCTATGAAAATCAGATTATTTATGGCAAAGATATTGTAGATCCAGTTGAAAACCGAAAATCATATTTTGTCCCATTTCCGGATGTCGCAACTGTATCGCGAGTGGTGCCCGACTATGGCACAGTTGCGCACTACTCGCGATGCAGTTGCAATATCCGGAAATGCGAGAAAATGCGATTTCGCGGGACCTCGGTTCGGTTTTCAGCTTGATCTACAATATGCTAATAAGAATTTCGACATTTTTGTTTCCTTTTCCAGTCTTTTTGACGTACATAACCCTGTTTTATTTCACCCAGTCATATATTTTAAGGATATCACTTTTGGATGTTAGTTGAACTGAAGCTCCGACTACACAAAAAGAAAACGAAAATGTCATTCCCATCACGCGAGCGGAGGGCAATATTTGTTATGATATAAATCTCATGACCGTCTTTCTGCCAAACTCCCGTATGAAGTGGGAGCGACAGAGACATCATCTCAGTTCATCGAGCTGATTCGATTGATATATAACACTATGGGTCTCCAGGCCTTCTGTAAAAGTTTGGTTTTTGGAGCGAACATACAGCCTTTTCGAATAAAAAGGCTAAAATGGTGTTTCGGCCATAACTTCCGATCCCATAGTCCGAGCTAGCCAATTTTCAATAGGAAACAATGCGTGTGAATCGATTAAGGTTAGGTGTCCGAAAAATGAGTGACATTTTTTGTGATTTATATGAAAAAAGGTATTTTGGTCATAACTTCCGATCTTATAGTCCGACCTGTCCAATTCTCAATAGGAAACAATGGGAAAGGATTCTGCGTCGAATGCAATTTGTTGCGAGCAAATCGGTTGAGAATAAGTGCCTGAAAAATGAGTGACATTTCTTACGCAATATTTTCGTATGAATTTGTATTTTGGCCATAACTATCGATCCCATAGTCCGATCTGGCCAATTTCAAATAGGAAACAATGGGACAGGATTCTGCGTCGAATGCAACTTGTTGCGAGCAAATCGGTTGAGGATAAATGTCCGAAAAATGAGTGACATTTTTTACGCGATTTTTTCGTAGGATTTTGTATTTTGGCCATAACTTTCGATCCCATAGTTCGATCTGGCCAATTTCAAATAGGAAACAATGAGACAGGATTCTGCGTCGAATGCAACTTGTTGCGAGCAAATCGGTTGAGGATAAGTGCCCGAAAAATGAGTGACATTTTTTACGCGATTTTTTCGTATGATTTTGTATTTTGGCCATAACTTTCGATCCCATAGTTCGATCTGGCCAATTTCAAATAGGAATCAATGGGACAGGATTCTGCGTCGAATGCAACTTGTTGCGAGCAAATCGGTTGAGGATAAGTGCCCGAAAAATGAGTGACATTTTTTACGCGATTTTTTCGTATGAATTTGTATTTTGGCCATAACTCTCGATCCCATAGTTCGATCTGACCAATTTCAAATAGGAAACAATGGGACAGGATTCTGCGTCGAATGCAACTTGTTGCGAGCAAATCGGTTGAGGATAAGTGCCCGAAAAATGAGTGACATTTTTTGAGTAGTTTTGCGCACACACACACACACATACACACACACATACACACACACACACACACACACACAGACATCACCTCAATTCGTCGAACTGAGTCGATTGGTATATAACACTATGGGTCTCCGGGCCTTCTATAAAAGTTTGTTTTAGAGCGATCATATAGCCTTTACCGTATACTTAGTATACGAGAAAGGCAAAAATGGGACAGGAATCTGCGTCGAATGCAACTTGTTGCGTGTAAATCGATCAAGGTTAGGTGTCCGAAATATAGGTAACATTTTTTTTGTAATTTTTCTATTAAAACCCAGATTAATCCACCTAGCGGTGATGGCGCCTTTCTCGCGCAAAAAGGTAATGAATGTAGCCTTTACGCTTACACCTCGATGATGTACAAGAAAGGCAAAACAGTTACACCGTCTAATGTTATGATAGAAAATTTACACTAGTAGACGACAGATAGCGCTGCTGAAAGTTTCTCGAATTTCCTATGTTCGAATTTTGACTTTCGGACAATTTCATAGTACTATGAAACTGAACGAAGAGCATACTTACGCCTAAATGCGTGCAACACGAGCATCTTTATGGTACGATGAAACTCTTAATGGGAAGCCACGGATAAAATATTCATAGATGCAAGGCATTTTTCATAACACATTATTGTTCTATGTGACTATGTCTCATCACTATTTTAATATTATCTATTTTTTGCAATTTGCAATTATTATGAAATTCAATAGTGATCAACAGCGTTTTAATCTCTGTCGGATGCAACTTGTTGCAAGAAAATCGGTTAGGAGTTTCTATGTGAAAATTTGGCTAATGTTTTTTATGGCATTTTGTGCACACACACACGCACACACATACACACACACACGCACACACGGACAGACGGACATTTGTTCAGCTCATTGAGCTGAGTCGAATGGTATATAACACTATGGATCTCCGGGACTTCTATCAAAAGTTCGAATTTGGAGTGAAATGATAGCCTTTCGGTACAACTTAGTTGTACGAGAAAGGCAAAAAGGTAGTTTGGCCATAATTTCCGATCCCATAGTTCGATCTGGCCAATTTTCAATAGGAAACAATGGGAAAAGATTTTACGTCGAATGCAATTTGTTGCGAGCAAATCGGTTGAGGATAAGTGCCCGAAAAATGAGTGACATTTTTTACGCGATTTTTACGTATAAATTTGTATTTTGGCCATAACTTCCGATCCCATAGTCCGACCTGGCCAATTTTCAATAGGAAACAATGGGAAAGGATTCTGTGTCGAATGCAATTTGTTGCGAGCAAATCGGTTGAGGATAAGTGCCCGAAAAATGAGTGACATTTTTTACGCGATTTTTACGTATAAATTTGTATTTTGGCCATAACTTCCGATCCCATAGTCCGACCTGGCCAATTTTCAATAGGAAACAATGGGAAAGGATTCTGCGTCGAATGCAATTTGTTGCGAGCAAATCGGTTGAGGATAAGTGCCCGAAAAATGAGTGACATTTTTTGCGTCGTTTTGTGCGCACACACACACACACATACACACACACACACACACACAGACATCACCTCAATTCGTCGAACTGAGTCGATTGGTATATAACACTATGGGTCTCCGGGCCTTCTATAAAAAGTTTGTTTTTGGAGCGATCATATAGCCTTTACCGTATACTTAGTATACGAGAAAGGCAAAAAATGGGACAGGAATCTGCGTCGAATGCAACTTGTTGCGTGTAAATCGATTAAGGTTAGGTGTCCGAAAAATGAGTTACATTTTTTGTGATTTTTATATAAAAAACCCAGATTAATCCACCTAGCGGTGATGGTGCCTTTCTCGTTCGTTCAAAAGGTTTGGAAAAATCTAAATTTATTTATTTATTTATTTCGTCAACCGACGTAGACTAGTACAAATACATATACATGTTTTTTTTCTGTATTGTATATATTTCTTTTTATTTTGTAGTTTTAAAATTAGTATATTTCGCCATAACTTTTGACCCAATTGTACGATCCGGCCAAGTTTCTATAGGAAACAATGGGACAAGATTCTGCGTCGAATGCAATCTGTTGCGAGCGACCTGAGAAGCACACATATTGCACATCAATCACAGTAACTTATATATGACCGGATTCAGTCACAATATGGTTACTGCAACCAGATTTGTTGAACTTGTGTTGCTTGGGGAATACATGAGGTCTTAGTGCCAAAAAAGTGAGCTAGGCTTTTTTGAACTCTTTTTCATAATAAATAGTAATTTGACCATAACTTCTAAGCCCATAGTCCGATCTGGCCAATTTCCAATAAGAAAATATGAGATATTCTGCCTCGAATGCAATTTAATGCGAGCAAATCGATTGAGGAAAAGTGCCTGGAAAATGAGTGACATTTTTTTAGCGATTTTTCCATAAAAAAACCCAGATTAATGAGTGACATGGGACAATGGGACAGGATTCTGCGGCAAAACATGCTTTTGCATATAAACGATAAAGACGGATCCTTAAAAAACTGGAAAACGATCCATAAATAACATCTGAATGTTCCTTAAAATGCTACCCTAAATCCATAAAATAGTTAATGAGATTCCATAAAGAATAATTTTTCAATCCATAACTAATCTAAAATTTAGCAATTAATTGGGAAATATGTTCCATTAACATGGTCAAAACAAACAATACAATTCTTGCTATTTGAACATGTGACAAATGATCCATAAATCTTTGGAAAATGATCCATAAAACTTCAAATTTGCGCATTTTTTTATCGTGATGATGATGATGATGATGATCCATAATTCTGGCCATTTGATCCATAACTTTGTTCAAATGATCCATAGTTTTGGTGATATGATCCATAAATTTTGATAAATGATCCATAGATTTTATAAAATGTGTGGATCAATTAATATAGTTTCATTGGCCTTCTTTCCAAGTATTATGGATCACATTATCAAAATTATGGATCATTTGACCAAAATTATGGATCATATGGCTGAAATTATGGATCATCATCAGGATATAAATTGCGCAAATTTGAAATTTCATGGATCAATATATAGTTTTTATGGATCATTTTTCAAAGTTTTATAGATCATAAAAATATTCTTTATGGAATCTCTCGAACTATTTTATGGATTTATGGTAGCGTTTTATGGAACATTCAGATGTTATTAATGGATCGTTTTTCATTTTTTTATGGATCGTTTTCCCACATTGAACGGTGCAAAATAAGGGCTGCCCTTTTGATCCCATAGTTCGATCTGGCCAATTTCAAATAGGAAATAATGGGACAGGATTCTGCGTCGAATGCAACTTGTTGCGAGTAAATCAGTTGAAGATAAGTGCCTGAAAAATGAGTGACATTTTTTACGCGATTTTTTCGTATGAATTTGTATTTTGGCCATAACTTTCGATCCCATAGTCCGATCTGGCCAATTTCAAATAGGAAACAATGGGACAGAATTCTGCGTCGAATGCAACTTGTTGCGAGCAAATCGGTTGAAGATAAATGCCCGAAAAATGAGTGACATTTTTTACGCGATTTTTTCGTTTGAATTTGTATTTTGTCCATTACTTTTGATCCCATAGTCCGATCTGGTCAATTTCAAATAGGAAACAATGGGACAGAATTCTGCGTCGAATGCAACTTGTTGCAAGCATTTAAAGCGGTTAAAGATAAATGTCCGAAAAATAAGTGACATTTTTTACGTGATTTTTTCGTATGAATTTGTATTATAGCCATAACTTTTGATCCCATAGTCCGATCTGGCCAATTTTAAATAGGAAACAATGGGATAGGATTCTGCGTCCAATGCAACTTGTTGCGAGGAAATCGGTTGAAGTAAAGTGCCCGAAAAATGAGTGACATTTTTTACGCGATTTTTTCGTATGAATTTGTATTTTGGCCATAACTTCCGATCCCATAGTCCGATCTGGCCAATTTCAAATAGGAAACAATGGGACAGGATTTTGCGTCGAATGCAACTTGTTGCGAGCAAATCGGTTGAGGATAAGTGCCCGAAAAATGAGTGACATTTTTTGAGTAGTTTTGCGCACACACACACACACATACACACACACATACACACACACACACACACACAGACATCACCTCAATTCGTCGAACTGAGTCGATTGGTATATAACACTATGGGTCTCCGGGCCTTCTATAAAAAGTTTGTTTTTGGAGCGATCATATAGCCTTTACCGTATACTTAGTATACGAGAAAGGCAAAAAGGTAGTTTGGCCATAACTTCCGAGCCCATAGTTCGACCTGGCCAATTTTCAATAGGAAACAATGGGAAAAGATTTTACGTCGAATGCAATTTGTTGCGAGTAAATCGGTAAAGGATAAGTGCCCGAAAATGAGTGACATTTTTACGCGATTTTTACGTATAAATTTGTATTTTGGCCATAACTTCCGATCCCATAGTCCGACCTGGCCAATTTTCAATAGGAAACAATGGGAAAGGATTCTGTGTCGAATGCAATTTGTTGCGAGCAAATCGGTTGAGGATAAGTGCCCGAAAAATGAGTGACATTTTTTACGCGATTTTTACGTATAAATTTGTATTTTGGCCATAACTTCCGATCCCATAGTCCGACCTGGCCAATTTTCAATAGGAAACAATGGGAAAGGATTCTGCGTCGAATGCAATTTGTTGCGAGCAAATCGGTTGAGGATAAGTGCCCGAAAAATGAGTGACATTTTTTGCGTCGTTTTGTGCGCACACACACACACACACACACACACACACACACACACACACACACAGACATCACCTCAATTCGTCGAACTGAGTCGATTGGTATATAACACTATGGGTCTCCGGGCCTTCTATAAAAAGTTTGTTTTTGGAGCGATCATATAGCCTTTACCGTATACTTAGTATACGAGAAAGGCAAAAAGTAAATAAAAACATACTCATAATCCACACACGACATATAGAATAAACATCAAAATAACTACTGGCTGTGCAGTCTTATTTAACCTCAAGTTGAGATTTAATAAGGGTTGCCATTGGCTTTCCGATAACTATCAATGTGGTTAAACAGCCGTAATTTTCTCATTATGTTCAATTTCATGCCCATTCTTTTTCTATTTTCCTCGCGTTGAAGAAATTATGTTGCGGGCTCTCGACTCAAAACTCAAATGCACAATCGCTCACTTTGAGCTATTGATTGTTTATCCTCGCGAAGGATGAACAATTTAACAAGGTAAGGAAATGCTAATATTGAAAACATCCGAACTGATAAGTAGAATAGAAGTTGCATAGGTCACATCACTTTCCATGGTGCATCCCGATCTATGTTTCTGATTACCCTACCCAACTAACAAAACATCCTTCCCGTGGTAATTGTGAAGATGCAGAGGTATTCTCGATCTCTTGTAGCAACAATTACCACACATTACATTCCCTTCCTTTCCCAACTGACTGTAAGGACTTAAGGACTGTAAGGACTTGTAAGGCCGGCGCCGTTATTGATCAAGATGTGTGAGCTGCTGAAACGTGCACTTCGAGAATAGATGGTAAACCCCAACCACTATTCACTTGGATCGAAGTGCAATTTGCACCAGCTCTGATCAATCACGGAGTAGCAACCATTGATATGTACAGTCAGTCTAAGCTAAGCTAAGCTAAGCTAAGCTGTAATCTTCCAAAGCGTTACTGATAGCGTAATTCAATTGATCGCATACGCCCAAGTAATATACTAAATATACATTACTGTTATGACTTTTGTAAATTTTGTGTGCCTTTTGCTTGCGATTTCTTAAATTCTTGATTGGCCGGTTATACCAAATTTGGGTCTTTATTATTGTTATGACGTCGTTTTCGTGGAGTTTCTTGTGAGATGATGTCAGCTAATAATCTGTAAAAAGTGCTAACAGATGCTTCGACATTTTCTTCATTTCTTAACCATTAAAGGCGCAAGGCTATTTTTTTAGCAATCGCCGAAAATATTTTAACTTAAATAACTATTAAATTCATGCACATTATACGTATTTTCGGTTTGTTGTTTTGAAACAACATTGCGCATTTAAGGGTTAAAACTATTTGCCAGTTTACACTGCTTAACCTACCTCGAATATTTTCATAGTTCGCTAAATTGTATTTAAAGACATCCTCATACTCACAATCGTTGGGTCTTTGTTGTTCATATATGAATAACGAGTATTCGATAGCAGTGTGGAACGCTTCATTTTTCCACAATGGATTGATAGATTCTGTTCGAGCGAGTAAGGTAATCGATCGACAGTTTTGTTTACCTAGACATCTCTAGTTAGTACAATTCTCTCCAACCGGTTCGCTCTTTGCTTATATACCTACTCGTACTTGCTACAGCTGGAAAACGATCGTTGGGATCGAGTCAGCTGTGTATGCATAGGATAGAAAAGATAGATGTAAATAGAATAAGTTAGTTAAAATAAACCGTCGCGGAAGTCACCTCGTCTCTTCTGTTTATACCGCAATAAACTGTTTTAGTGTTCGCGTAATAAAGATGTTTGATTTAAAGAGCGAGTTTCTATGAAGTGTCCGATAAGTTTCCCGCGACGGGCGCGAACATTTTGGTCCTTCGAGCCGGATATTGTAATTCGGACACTCTCAGCGGAAAAATTACTGAAAACCGTCAGTGCTGACTGGTGTATGTTGGGTACAATAAAACGGACGATAGACTATCAGTGCGCGTAAGCCGGCGGCAATTAATTGCGAGATCGGCTCGGAAGATTCCCGTGAAAAGTGGAAAATCAGAAGAATACGGTATTGGATTGGACAACTGGTCGCCATCGCTTTGGTTGGAGCTATTGAAAAGCGTCGCCATCATCGGAAAGGATTGGCATTGTTAGAGGCAGCGGAGGACATTTTGGGCAGCATCCTCCAGAAAGGATTCAAGGCGCCAACGACGGGGTCGCAGCAGCCCAGCCATTGCAGAGATTTGAGATTGGGAAGTAATTTGTGCATGTTTGGACGGTGTTATATTATGCATGTGGCTATTGATGGAATAAATTCATAGATTAAAGTGCATGCGAGATTTATCCATTCTGCTACACAGTCCTGTGGTGTCCGCTAGCTTGATTTTGGTCTTGGTGTCTGCTGGAATTTTTCGGCTTGTTTTCATTTTTGGTCGCTCCCCCATTGCTGCTGTCTGTCTTGCCATTTGTCAAACTGTCTCGCGAGGTCGCGATAGTGTGGAACATCGAGTCAATCGGTGGTGTTTTAAAAAAAAAAGTGCAGTGTTTGATTTAACGATTAATTACGCATTTCGTGATTAGTCGTAGTGCTGTTTAAATTGCATTTTCAACGATGAGCGATCTCAGGGCGCTTGGCAAGAGTGAGCGCCGGGTACTTAATACTCTGGATGGTTTGGAGAAGTTTGTGAAACAGTTCAATCCTGCTAGAGACGAGTGCCAGATCAACGTACGGTTGGAGACATTGGAGTCCATCTGTAAGGAGTTTTATGGCATTCGAGAACGAATAGAACTCCTTTCCGACGATGTTGTGGATGATGATGCTGACGCTGAGACGGAAAAACGACGTGAAGAGGAAAATTTGCTCAATCTTACTAAGTTTGAGGACCGATATTTCTTCGTGAAAGCCAATTTATCATCAATGCGAACTGTTCTACAGACAAGTTCAATACCTGCTGGAAATGGTCAACTTGGTGACCGCTCGGAAACAACTCTTTCGAGAGTAAAGCTGCCAGAGATTCGCCTTCCGTCGTTTGGAGGAATGTTAAAGAATGGGTTACATTCCGGGATAGCTTTCGTAGCCTGATCCATGAAAATAAGCAACTTTCTGATATTGACAGGTTCAGCTATTTAAAGTCTGCCATATCTGGTGAAGCTTTACAAGAAATTGAATCGGTGGAGCTTTCATCAGCAAACTACGGCGTGGCATGGAAAGCCCTTGAAATGCGCTACGAGAATAGAAAGCTGATTGTGAAGGCCCATCTAGACTCCCTTTTTGCTGTGGAGAGCTTAAAGCGTGAAAGTTACGATGGTTTGAGTAACCTTGTCAGTGTTTTCGAGAAAAATCTTCAGATGTTGCAAAAAATCGGCGAGGACACTAATGGTTGGAGTACCATTTTGGCACACATGTTGTGTTCCCGGTTGGATTCTGCCACGCTACGGCAGTGGGAAACGCATCACAATTCAAACGAAGTGCCGACGTACAAAAATCTTATTGCCTTTTTACGTAGCCATTGTTCAGTTCTACAATCCATCGCAACGACAAGCTCAAGAGTAAGTCTATCTGACCACCGATCTGCTAATTCATCCGTCTGCCATGTAAACGTAAAGCCTTCCAACAAATGCCCATTCTGTGGTGAAGGCTGGCATTCCGCTTTTGTCTGTGCAAGGTTCCAACGGTTGCAGGTTCCTGAACGAAGTGAAGCGGTTTTCAAAGCAAGGTTGTGCCGGAATTGCCTGAGACCTGGCCACTGGGCCCGAAATTGCGAGAAGGGAACATGTCATCACTGCCAGGAGAAACACCACTCTTTGCTACACGGTGCATTCTCAAGATCCTCCGTTCCACAATCGCAATCTAATCCTCCGACAGAGAATCGAAGACAGTCAGAATTCAAGCCATCAAATCCGATCCAGCAGACTCACACTGCTAGCAACACTTCACTCATCAACTCGCAAGGAGAAAGCACTCAATCTTTAGCCACAAACACAGCCACATGCACCACACAAACACACGTTGCACTCCCAATTATGCCCACACACAATATTCTGCTATCCACTGCACTTGTAACAGTGAAAGATCGTCATGGAAATTCAATGCTAGCACGAGCACTTCTGGATTCGTGTTCTCAGCACTGCTTGATGTCGAAGCTACTAGACTAAATTTCGTCGGATTATCAACTTCGCTTTCCGTTCAAGGGATTGGATCGTCTAGTAGTAGGTCAACAAAACTAGTGAATGCACTAGTGAGTCCGAGGATGAAGCGCATTTCACCGTTTGTTCAGGAGATGCAGTTCTATGTTCTGCCCAAGTTGACTGTGCCACTACCAACAGCAAGCTGTGATCCAAGCGGATGGGATCTCCCTGAGTCAGCTTTTCTTGCTGATCCTCGATTCTATGAGCCGGGTGCAGTAGACATAATTATTGGAGCGGAGTACTATTTGGACCTTCTGCGAAGCGATCAACACAAGGCAACTGAGAATGGACCTACGTTGCAAAACACCGAGCTCGGTTGGATCGTCTCCGGTATTGTTCCGGATCGTCCATCAACAGAACACTCTGTATCGGCGATTACTCTTGCATGTTCCACTCTCGATCTTCAAGAGCAGCTCACGAAGTTTTGGGATCTGGAGACTTGCCGTAATGTAAGCACACAATCTTTGGAAGAATCGATGTGCGAGGAGTACTTCAACCGTACAACCGTCAGGAGCGCGAACGGAAGATTTATTGTGACGTTGCCAAAAAAGGAGAACGTAATCAGTCGTTTGGGTCATTCGGAAAACATAGCGACAAGGCGAATGATGGGGATGGAACGAAGATTTTCTGCAAATCCGGAGCTAAAAACAATGTATTTCGATTTCATTCGCGAATATATCGCGCTTGGTCACATGAGAGAGGTGGCAGTTGAAACTGATACAGAAGAAGTCAAGAGATACTTTCTACCGCATCATGCTGTTCTCAAACCGGACAGTACAACCACAAAACTGCGTGTAGTCTTTGATGGTTCGTGCCAGACTTCAACAGGAGTTTGCCTCAACGATGCCCTGATGGTCGGCCCCGTTGTTCAGGATGATCTGACCAGCATATGTCTAAGATTTCGTACACACCGTATTGCCATCAACGCCGACATTGCTAAAATGTACCGCATGATAGAAGTCCAGCCTCAGGACCAGCCATTGCAGAGCATTAAATGGAGATTCGAGCCATCAGAAACTCTGCGGACATATGAATTGACCACCGTGACGTACGGTACATCGTCCGCACCGTATCTAGCAACCAAATGCTTACAGCGCTTAGCAGAAGAAGGAGAATTTTCACACCCTGTGGCGTCAAGAGTGATAAAAACCCAGATTAATCCACCTAGCGGTGATGGTGCCTTTCTCGACCTTCGTAAAATGTGTGTGCTTGAAAAAAGATGAGCTAGTGGCTAGGAGTAAAAAAGACAAATTTCTTTGTCCGTTCTATGAAAATCAGATTATTTATGGCAAAGATATTGTAGATCCAGTTGAAAACCGAAAATCATATTTTGTCCCATTTCCGGATGTCGCAACTGCATCGCGAGTGGTGCCCGACTATGGCACAGTTGCGCACTACTCGCGATGCAGTTGCAACATCCGGAAATGCGAGAAAATGCGATTTCGCGGGACCTAGGTTCGGTTTTCAGCTTGATCTACAATATGCTAATAAGAATTTCGATATTTTTGTTTCCTTTTCCAATCTTTTTGACGTACATAACCCTGTTTTATTTCACCCAGTCATATATTTTAAGGATATTACTTTTGGATGTTAGTTGAACTGAAGCTCCGACTACACAAAAAGAAAACGAAAATGTCATTCCCATCACGCGAGCGGAGGGCAATATTTGTTATGATATAAATCTCATGACCGTCTTTCTGCCAAACTCCCGTATGAAGTGGGAGAGACAGAGACATCATCTCAGTTCGTCGAGCTGAATCGATTGGTATATAACACTATGGGTCTCCAGGCCTTCTGTAAAAGTTTGGTTTTTGGAGCGAACATACAGCCTTTTCGTATAAAAAGGCTAAAATGGTGTTTCGGCCATAACTTCCGATCCCATAGTCCGATCTAGCCAATTTTCAATAGGAAACACCCAGATTAATCCACCTAGCGGTGATGGTGCCTTTCTCGACCTTCGTAAAATGTGTGTGCTTGAAAATAGATGAGCTAGTAGCTAGGAGTAAAAAAAACAAATTTCTTTGTCCGTTGCGCACTACTCGCGATGCAGTTGCAACATCCGGAAATGCGAGAAAATGCGATTGTCGCGAAACCTCGGTTCGGTTTTCAGCTTGATCTACAATATGCTAATAAGAATTTCGACATTTTTGTTTCCTTTTCCAATCTTTTTGACGTACATACCCCTGTTTTATTTTACCCAGTCATATATTTTAAGGATATCACTTTTGGATGTAAATTGAACTGAAGCTCCGACTACACAAAAGACAACGAAAATGTCATTCCCATCTAGCGAGCGGAGGGCAATATTTGTTATGATATAAATCTCATGACCGTCTTTCTACCAAACTCCCGTATGAAGAGGAAGGGAAGTGTATCAGTGTGGAAGCATCCGATAGTTCGTTTTCGGAAAGAAATTATAGCCTTTCGGTACAACTTTGTTGCACAAGAAAGGCAAAAAGTATTTTGGCCATAATTTCAAAGGTAATAGTCCAATCTGGCCAACTTTCTAAATAGAACAGGATTCCGCATCTAATGCAATTTGTTGTGAGTAAATCGGTTGAGGGTAAGTCCATTAAAAGTCAACTAGACTTTTTTACTCGCTTTTTTATAACACATAGTATATTTTGGCCATAATTTCTGTGCCCATGGTCCAAATTTTCAATAGAAAACAATACGACAGAATTCCGCGTCGAATGAAACTTGTTGGAATTATAGATAGTGGAATATATAGATGAGTGAAGATAAATCCTCTGTCTCCAAACGAACTGTCAAACGTGTCTCCAAACGAGCATGACGTCACGATTTCAATGGAAACGTTAAGGGCTGTGACGTCATATGTGCGTGTGCACGGGCAGAAAAAATCGACTCAGCCATGCTTTCGCTCATCTATATATTCTATTATCTATAGTTGGTATTAAATCAGTTGAGGATAAGTTCCAAAAAAGTGAGCTAAACTTTTCGCACTTTTGGTGCGCACACACACAGAGACATCATCGCAGTTCATCGAGCTTATACGTATATAACACTATGAGTCTCCAGGCCTTCTGTAAAAGTTTGGTTTTGGAGCGAACATGGTGTTTCAGCCATAATTTCCGATCCCATAGTCCGATCTAGCCAATTTTCAATAGAAAACAATGGGACAAGATTCTGCGTCGAATGCAATCTGTTGCGAGCGTCAATAGATGAAGTCTAAGTGCTAAAAAAGTGAGCTAGACTTTTTCGAACTCTTTTTCACAATAAATAGTAATTTGACCATAACATCTAAGCCCATAGTCCGATCTGGCCAATTTTCAATAAGAAAATATGAGACATTCTGCGTCGAATGCAACTTGTTGTGAGCAAATCAGTTGAGGGTAAGTGCCCGAAAAATGAGTGACATTTTTACGTGATTTTTTCGTATGAATTTGTATTTTGGCCATAACTTTCGATCCCATAGTCCGATCTGGCCAAATTCAAATAGGAAACAATGGGACAGGATTCTGCGTCGAATGCAACATGTTGCGAGCAAATCGGTTGTGGATAAGTGCCCGAAAATGAGTGACATTTTTACGCGATTTTTTCGTATGAATTCGTATTTTGGTCATAACTTTCGATCCCATAGTTCGATCTGGCCAATTTCAAATAGGAAACAATGGGACAGGATTCTGCGTCGAAAGCAACTTGTTGCGAGCAAATCGGTTAAGGGTAAGTGCCCGAAAAATGAGTGACATTTCTTACGCGATTTTTTCGTATGAATTTGTATTTTGGCCATAACTTCTGATCCCATAGTCCGATCTGGCCAATTTCAAATAGGAAACAATGGGACAGGATTCTGCGTCGAATGCAACTTGTTGCGAGCAAATCAGTTGAGGGAAAGTGCCCGAAAAATGAGTGACATTTTTTACGCGATTTTTTCGTATGAATTTGTATTTTGGCCATAACTTCTGATCCCATAGTCCGATCTGGTCAATTTCAAATAGGAAACAATGGGACAGAATTCTGCGTCGAATGCAACTTGTTGCAAGCAAATCGGTTGAGGATAAGTGCCCGAAAAATGAGTGACATTTTTTACGCGATTTTTTCGTATGAATTTGTATTTTGGCCATAACTTTCGATCCCATAGTCCGATCTGGTCAAATTCAAATAGGAAACAATGGGACAGGGTTCTGCGTCGAATGCAACTTGTTGCGAGCAAATCAGTTGAGGGTAAGTGCCCAAAAATGAGTGACATTTTTACGTGATTTTTCGTATGAATTTGTATTTTGGCCATAACTTTTGATCCCATAGTCCGATCTGGCCAATTTCAAATAGGAAACAATGGGACAGGATCCTGCGTCGAATGCAACTTATTTGCGAGCAAATCAGTTAAGGGTAAGTGCCCGAAAAATGAGTGACATTTTTTAGTAGTTTTGCACACACACACACACACATACACACATACACACACACACACACACACACACACACAGACATCACCTCAATTCGTCGAACTGAGTCGATTGGTATATAACACTATGGGTCTCCGGGCCTTCTATAAAAAGTTTGTTTTTGGAGCGATCATATAGCCTTTACCGTATACTTAGTATACGAGAAAGGCAAAAAGGACCTTTATGTAGACGATATGCTCACCGGAGTTAACACAGTAGAGGAAGGGCGGCAGTTAGTGAACGAAGTTATCGAGCTCTCGCAATCAGCAGGTTTCATATTGCGGAAGTGGAACTCGAACTGCACGGATCTCCTTAAAGTAATTCCTCAAAATCTGAGAGATGGGCGCTCCACATTGTCCCTTGATTCTTCCGAAACCACTATCAAAACGTTGGGTTTAGTCTGGGAACCTAGCACAGATATGTTTCGTTTTTCGTTTCCTACATTCAACTGGGTAGCGCCAATCACAAAGCGAATTGTTGTCTCAGATGTTTCCCGTTTATTTGATCCACTTGGTTTGGTGGGACCAGTCATCATTCAGGCCAAGATTTTTATCCAAGATTTGTGGAAACAGAGCTGCGGTTGGGATGATCCGCTTGATCCAGAGCATCAAAAACAATGGCAAGAGTATAGGCGTAATCTAGCAGGGCTAGAAAACCTCACGATTTCTCGGTGGATAGGTACTGGTGCTCACATTATTACCACCGAGCTTCATGGTTTCTGTGACGCGTCGAACAAGGCATACGGTGCCTGCTTTTATGTGCGAACAATCTCCGAAACGGGGGAGGTGTGTGTAAGGTTGTTGACTGCGAAATCTCGAGTTGCTCCACTGGATAATCTGATGAAAGGAAACAAACGTCTATCCACTCCACGGTTAGAACTTTCTTCTGCGCTACTGCTAGCCCATTTATTCGAAAAGATTGACAACAGCATTCATATCCGGGCCAGATGCTTCTTTTGGACGGATTCAACTATTGTCAAGTGTTGGCTTTCATCGCCGCCATCCACTTGGAAACAGTTTGTGGCCAATAGGGTTTCGGAGATTCAGCACATCACGAAGGACGGCATTTGGAATCACGTTCAAGGGCTCGACAATCCAGCGGATATTATCTCCAGAGGTATGACACCAGCACAGCTCCAGTACGAAGCGCTTTGGTTCAGAGGGCCGCATTGGCTTAGGTCGGAGGAGCGTTTTTGGCCTTCAAATAGTCAAATCAGTAAGGACAACTTCAACCCTGCCGAGCTCGAGGCAAAGAACATAGTCGTTGCATTGCCGACAAGCACTCCAAGCGATCAATTCAGTCTCCGATCCTCGTATACTGATCTCCTACGCCTCACTGCCTGGATGCTACGATTCAGGCACAATACGCGGCAGGCCAACCGCAGCAATCGACGTCAAGGAACTCTTTCGAAACTCGAACTTGAAGAAGCCTTGCATGTTTTAGTTGGTGTCTCCCAGCGTGAAAGCTTTCCTCAGGAAATAGCAGATCTATCGAACGGTCGTGACATAAAAGAATCGTCAAAACTCAAAGCCTTGAACCCACAACTCGAGGAGGATATTTTATGCGTCGGCGGTCGACTTCACAACGCTCCCATTGCAACCCGCCGTAAGCATCCTTATATACTGGATCATCGTCATCCGCTTGCCTACATCGTCGTCGCTCACTACCACCGAAAATTACTACACGGTGGTCAGCAGTTGATCATTTCGTCAGTTCGAGAACTTTTCTGGCCGACCAACATACGGAATCTTGTGAGAAAGGTGATTCACGAGTGTGTATCCTGCTTCAGAGCAAGACCACGGATCCAGGACCAACTTATGGCTGATCTTCCTCCGGAGAGAGTCACTCCTTGTTTCCCGTTTCTGCGAGTAGGAGTTGACTATTGTGGGCCATTTAAGGTTGCGTACTATCACCGCCGCAATCGCCCAATAGTTGTCTTCGTTGCTGTTTACATTTGCTTAGTGACCAAGGCTGTGCACTTGGAGCTAGCTGTAGATCTGTCCGCCCAAGGTTTCATCGCCACATTGAAACGATTTACCGCCCGACGGGGCAAACCGGAAATAATCATGTGCGACAACGGTCGAAATTTTGTAGGTGCGAGACGTCGACTCGAGGAGTTACATAGACTGTTCACAGATCAGCAGTTTCAGTCAACCGTGACCAGACAATCCATAGAAGAGCAGATCGATTTTCGCTTTATTCCAGCACGCTCACCTAACTTCGGAGGATTGTGGGAGTCAGCAGTCAAGTCGTTCAAACTTCTATTTAAACGGACGATTGGCTTGCGAACTCTTCTCTATGATGAGATGAACACGATTCTGGCACAAGCTGAAGCTGTTTTAAACTCGAGACCGCTCACAGCGCTAAGTAATGATCCAGACGACTTCGAGGCATTAACTCCGGGTCATTTTTTGATTCAGCGACCCCTCACGGCTATTCCAGAGCCTGATCTAGATGGCATTCCTGAGAATCGTCTCGTAGCATACCAAAGGGCTCAACGGTGCATTCAACAATTATGGAAGAAGTGGTCAAAACTGTACCTATCAGATCTTCACAATCGTACAAGGTGGACTGTCCGACGCAACGACATCATTGTCGGAACCATGGTGGTTCTGAAAGATGAAGAGCAACCTCCCTGAAGTGGAAGCTAGGGCGTGTTATTGAAGTTCACAGTGGTGGAGACGGACATGTGCGTGTCGGGACCATAAGGACTAAGGACGGCAGCTATCGCAGAGCTATCTCAAAAATCTGCGTTTTGCCAATTCGTGATAACATTCCTTCAATGAACGGGGAGAACTAGGACTCCTCCACCAGCGGAGGTCAATTCAATTGGCCTCCGCACACCAGTTAATCACGATTTGCCCCTGGTTCCGTGCTCCCGGAACAGTCTCCAATCCAATAATTCCCTGTCGAATGAGGTAACATGTTCAATATCGGTGGAGGTCCATGGTTGCATGTCCGCGCATATTATTCAGCGGCGTTTATCGCCAGCGCTTCGGCGCCCGTTTGTTCCGTTACTTATTGGAGACCCACGTTTGATCATTTGAGGTGAACTGCAGAAACAATGCCTGAAAGGACACACCAGAAGCATCCCGGTCTGACTGTACTCTGGGAGACTACCATCGTATATTACCAACCTAACCAACATATACAGCAACGTAGCTACACTGTTGCAGCTCCACGAAGCCTGCAAAAGAGCCGGAAATCATCGGATGGACTAAACCAATTCATGATGAGAGGTCTGATGCCCATCGGCACTCAGCATTCACGGAGGCCATGGAGGCCTCCGTTCCAGGCAAGTGTTTCATATTTTGATTAAAAGGTAAAAAGCACCCTCTCATCTTTTCCAGCATCTGCTCGGCCCACCATTGAAGCCCACCATTCTCATGTTTGTTACAAGTCATCGTACCTATTGTGACCCTGAACATTTTTCGTTCACTCCGAGGATAAACCTCCCAACATCGTCATACATCATCATCGGTGCCAACAGGCACTCGCAGAGCCACGGTGGCTCCCGACTCAGGCAAGTCGTTTATATCCATGATTATAAAGATAAAAAGCACCCTTTCATCTTTTACAGCGACTATGCACCAATAAGCCACATTAAGGATTCGTCATCACGCAACCTCCCGTCTCGACTGCTATTATCCGGTCCAGCTTCGATTGGAATCATAAGCTGCTTCAAGCGACAGTCCATCCTTCTATGTTTATCAAGCATGCACAACAACGGAGATTCATCGAGGCCAAATACATCATCTGCATCTATAGTAGTCCACGCACAAGAAGAAAGTCGCACATTAAGTATGGAAAATGATTACCAGGTGCTGATGAAAGATTACTACTAACACCCAGCCGCAAAAGATCCAGCGTTCAACAATCAGCTGATTACCGATTCTAATACCAAGCTCTATCTGGAATAAGGGCGAATGTCGCAAGAGAGGATTCTCTTCGTCGACTTCCCCTCTTTTTAATAAAAGTGACAAGCAGCAGATTTCTTTGTGGTTTATCACCTCAGCACGATAGAAAATAATGCGAACTTGCATTCTGAGGTGATAAACTGCAAAGAAATCTTCTGCTTGTCATTTTTATTTAAAAGAGGGGAAGTCGACGAAGAGAATTCTCTCTTGCGACATTCGCCCTTTTACCAGATAGAGCTTGATATAACAGACTGAATTCAACACAATTTATATACCAGCAGGCAAGGCAGAGGTTGATGTATATAGATGAGCAAATGATAGAAAATGGAATCAAAACAAATCAACATAGAAGTTAAAGTTTGCAGTAGTCGTGTGTTAGAAAGAGATAGATTTTGTAATCATAGATTCCAAGGCGGCCGGCTAATGTTCGAGCGAGTAAGGTAATCGATCGACAGTTTTGTTTACCTAGACATCTCTAGTTAGTACAATTCTCTCCAACCGGTTCGCTCTTTGCTTATATACCTACTCGTACTTGCTACAGTTGGAAAACGATCGTTGGGATCGAGTCAGCTGTGTATGCATAGGATAGAAAAGATAGATGTAAATAGAATAAGTTAGTTAAAATAAACCGTCGCGGAAGTCACCTCGTCTCTTCTGTTTATACCGCAATAAACTGTTTTAGTGTTCGCGTAATAAAGATGTTTGATTTAAAGAGCGAGTTTCTATGAAGTGTCCGATAAGTTTCCCGCGACGGGCGCGAACAGATTCTGTTACACAAAAATCTTCATAGATATTTGTCAGCAAGAGGTCAAAATAGCAATTTTGATTGTCTTTTATATGATTGATTTGGTTAAATCCTAAACTTGCAGACTTGTCAAAAATTAATTGCAAACGACTGGCAGTAGGATACATTCGTTTTATGAGTCTAGAATGCGTTGGTTAAAGTTCCCATGGATGTGAACTTTAACCTCCGGTGGATGTTCTGATAGTATTTGTTCAGCGCACTCAAAAAAAGATTCACAGTTGTGCTTACAAGCATGATTAGGTGGGAAATATACCGATGCGAGAGTGCCCAAAGCATGACGTGAAAATTGTTATCGGAGACGCTAACGCTCAGGTCGGTAGAGAGGACTTTTTCCGTCCCATAATCGGTAGGGAGAGCCTTCACTCCGCTACGGCTAGTAAATTTTGCTGCTGCCAGTGGGATGGCCATCAGTAGCACCTACTTTGCACGAAAGAATATCCGAAAGCACACCTGGAGACACCCAAATGGTGAAACTTGCAACCAGATAGACCATGTTCTGGTGGATGGGCGCCATTACTCGGATGTTATCGATGTGCGGACATTCAGAGGTCCGAACATTGACTCTGATCACTACCTCGTTGTCAGTAAAATTCGATCACGGTTGTCAACTGTATAGAACGAAAGATTGCGAAAGAAGCAGCGATTGTCGGCGGAAGGAGTATCGGCTGAGTACCGCCAGAAGCTCGACGAACGGATAAGTGCAATCAACGTTAGCGACAACATCAACGATCTATTGGAGTCGATTCATGGAGCGGTGAGCACAACAGCATGAGCAGTGATAGGCATTGTACAGAGGCGACCATGATGGGTTCGTTCGATGTGGAGTGTCAGAGATTGACAGACGAGAAGAACGTTGCCAGAAACCGATTGTTGGTGTCGGGTACTCGGTTGAGAAGAGATCGGTACAAGGAAGCAAGAGCAGCAGAAAAACAAACCCACCGCAGGAAGAAAAAAGAGTACAAAGAACAAGTTATTAGTGAGGCGCAGGAAAAAATGGAGCAGAACGATATGCGGAGGTTTTATGAGTCTGTCAATGGCGTGCGGATAAAGACAGCGCCATCTCCCGTCATGTGCAACGACCAACAAGGGAATTTGCTGACAGATAAAACCGAAGTGGCTGCCAGGTGGAACTTTGTTGAATAGTGGAAGTGACGGTGCATCGGTGAACAGAATAAATATTAGCGACGATGGACAACTTGTGGACTCACCGACACTAGATGAGGTTAAAAAAGCTGTTAAAGAGCTGAAAAACAATAAGGTGCGGGGAAGGAAGGACCAGCTCCCGGCTGAACTTCTCAAACATGGCAATGAGCAGTTTTATGAAGTTCTGCACCATATTATGTCGTAAATATGGGTAGACGAGGAAATGTCTGCTAGCTGGTTGGACGGTCTCATTTGCCCTCTCTTTACGAAAGGCACAGACTGGAGTGCGCCAATTTCCGAGGAATAACCCTCCTTAATTCGGCGTACAAAATTATGTCCCGTATTCTGTTCAACAGATTGAGACCGCTTGAAGAGTCCTTCGTCGGTGAATACCAAGCAGGTTTTCGTGAGGGCCGATCAACGACGGATCAAATGTTTACCCTGAGACAAATCCTTGATAAATTCCGGAAGTACAACTTGCAGACACATCATCTGTTTATTGATTTCAAGGCGGCGTACCATTCAGTGAAACGGAATGAATTATGGCAAATTATGCTTGAACATGGTTTTCCGGCGAAACTGATACGGCTGATTCGTATAACGTTGGACGGATCGAAATCAAGTGTAAGGGTTGCGGATGAAATATCGACGTCATTTGTTACCTTAGAAGAGGGAGACAGCGAGGATTGGACTCACGATCAATACCAGCAAAACGAAGTACATGGTCGCTGGCTGGATGATGAAAAATTTGAAGTGGTGGAAGAATTTGTGTATCTTGGAACATTAGTGACGTGCGATAATGATGTTACCCGCGAGGTGAAAATGCGTATTGCAGCTGCAAATAGGGCTTATTACGGACTTCGTAACCAGCTTAAGTCCCGTAGTCTGCAAACGAAAACAAAACTCGCGCTGTATACTACTCTGATTCTTCCGGTTGTCTTTATACGGCCATGAAACATGGACGTTAAAGGAGGCTGATCGGAGAGCTTTTGGAGTGTTTGAGCGTAAGGTGCTGCGGACAATACTCGGCGGTAAACAAGAGAACGGTATCTGGCGGCATCGCATGAATCACGAATTGTACCAGGTATATAAAGGGTTAGATATTATTAAGCTTATACAACACGGCAGACTACGGTGGGCTGGTCACATTGTTCGTATGCCAGAAGAACGTCAAGCGAAGATCATATTTAGTAGAGAACCCGGAAGAGGCCGCAGGCTTCGTGGAAGGCCGCGTACACGTTGGCTTTTTGCAGTAGAAGAGGACCTGAGGGCGCTCAATGTTCAGGGCGACTGGAAGCGATTGGCCCAGAATCGAGTCCAGTGGAGAAGGATACTCCATTCGGCGTAGGTTCATCGAAGAGCTGTAGCCCATCAAGTATCAAGAAGGTAAGTATAATGATGCGAATATATGCATTTCTCCAGCTATATGGGTTTTTACCCAGACATGCTCAAATTCATTGAATTTATTTGTTGTGATGATTTCTGAATTAAAGTTACTTCCAAACATTTCTTCACTTCTAACGCTTTCATCCCAGCTTGTTTCAGTTGCCAGAAAAATCGAAAAGGATGAGCTTAATAAATTTTTAAATACATCCTTCATTTTGGATGGGCTTTTCATTCGATTGAAATTCTGACAATAAATTAGAACTTCAGCCGAATTCTGTTTCTGCGAAGAAGTTTTTTGAAATATGACGGTAGACGAAATATTTACCTCTTCTGATTTTTCATGTAGCGTGTTATCTTCACTTGTTAATGTTACTTCAGGAGAATTCGTCATTGCCGATGAAAATTTGATGGGCTGTAGAATTTATATGCGGCCTCCCTAGTGCGTTGAAGTTGTTGAGTGCGTTCACTGGAAAGGAACGAACGGTGTGATTGAACGTCTGCTAAGGCGTCGTTGCGAGATATTCCTAGATCCTCGTGAACATCCAGGAAAATTTGACGCAATAGTTGTAAGTCTGTTGGTAGTCTGTCAGATGCTAGCATTGCAGTGGCGCTGGTTTTGGTGGTTCCACGAATGCATACTGTAGGTGGCTGGTCGTGCAAGTATGACAGGAATATCCGCACAATGTCCATAATTTTTGGGTCCCGTAGTCGTGCTTTTAAAAAAAACGTCGATCACCAGACGCAGATTGCTCTGTGAGTCTTACTATAGGTGGTCGCATTGGGTCCAGCAGAGGAGGGTGCTCGATATCCATTTGAAGTCGGCTTTCTCTGCTGCAAGAAAGATGTGCTGGCTGTTGTTGTTGTTGTTGGCTTTGTGACTGTTGATAGTTTTCTGGTTGATGTTGTTCTTTTTGAATAGGTGGTTCTGTTCGATATGGGGTGATAGTTTCATCCTTTCTAAAATTAATTAGTTTTGGGACCGATAGACCAGAAATAGGATGGTCGGTGATAGAGGGTGGACCGGCAAATTTAATTTTAGCAATAGCAAGTAGTTCCTTGTCTTTACCCATGTGTCCTTGAGTATGATCTTTGACGGTTGCAGGTTGTTGTTTTCTTCGTTTCCTTCGTTGTCTAGCCTTATCAAAGGCATTTTCTTGGAGCTTTCGCCTATTCAGCTTCTTGTCGTATGTCGACCAGTCTGGCCTCCAATACCATTTATTTCCGCCAACCAGCGGAGGAAAAGTCTTTTCGTTTGAGTTTCGTTGCTCAATTTTAGAGAATTTGGCTCGACACTCAGCAAACAAGTCCAAAATTGCATTATTGGTCACGTCTTGCTGGGACTGTTGATTTTGTTGTTGTTGTAAATGTTTTGATGCCTTTTGCTGTTCATTGGAGTCTTGGAAAGATTGTTGTTGCTGTTATTGTTGTTGATATTGTTGGTGTTGTTGGTGTTGATGCAGTTCTTGTTGTTGTGGAGACAGCTCAGTAGTCGAAAGGTCATATAGCTCGTCTGCCAAAGTGTTGTATAAAGGAGGTGAATTTATTTCTGCACTATTACTTAAGCTGGAAACAGCAGCAGAAACATGTTTCATTTCATCCAATAATTCATCCATTTTTTGACGTAGGACTTACGTCTCTCTTTACTATACCAGGTGTCATTTCAAAATATTCAAATCGACCGCGTTACGCTGTGTTGAAAGATTTTAAACGTTAATAGCGTTCGTCTCAGTGGACGAATTTCTGCGGTAAGCCCCTCAATCGACAGATTTCAAGTATGCCTTCCATGTCCATGCTTGATAAGACCCGAAAAACTTGTTTCAATAGGCATGAAACTGTTTTCAATGAAAAACATTGAGATCAAGGGAACCTATAAATATGGGTACGGCATAATTCTTGCATCATTCCATTACCACGTTCTGATTGGTGCAGACACCAGCGAATGAGCAGCCGCTGGGTCTGCCGAGAAGCCATAAAATAGCGCAACGCGATTTTTTCCTTTCATTCTGACCGGGACAAGCGAAGCAACCGCATCGTCGATTGAACAGCACTCACACCTTTTAGCAGGGAATGAAGTCTGCACCGACCGGCTCGACACCATCGAAGCGACCATCATCAGCCGAAACCTAGCCAGTGCATCAGCAGCCCACCCTACAGACCCGATAAAGCAGCAATGCTGAGCAGATACCGGCAGCAGCAGCAGAGTCGAGCCGAGACCGGCCGGCATCGGTGCTTTGCCGAGACAGGCTGAAGAAAAGCCACATGATGCAGCATGTATGTCCAAAAAACAAACGGTTCTTCAGAGAGCCAATAATAGAGATCAATATCAATGCTTTCAATACCCTTCGGGAAAAAAATTATACTTGGGTTCCAATATTCTAGAGATAAAATTTTATGTGTGATTTTCATAAATAGAGTCAAAACTAACAGTGGATAATTTTTCTGATTTAACCGCGAAGTGGACGAAGGACTTCGCTTGACCATGTTGACAAATATTGGATTTTTTGGCATTGATAAAAAAAACCCAGATTAATCCACCTAGCGGTGATGGTGCCTTTCTCGACCTTCGTAAAATGTGTGTGCTTGAAAAAAGATGTGCTAGTGGCTAGGAGTAAAAAAGACAAATTTTGTCCGTTCTATGAAAATCAGATTATTTATGGCAAAGATATTGTAGATCCAGTTGAAAACCGAAAATCATATTTTGTCCCATTTCCGGATGCCGCAACTGCATCGCGAGTGGTGCCCGACTATGGCACAGTTGCGCACTACTCGCGATGCAGTTGCAACATCCGGAAATGCGAGAAAATGCGATTTCGCGGGACCTCGGTTCGGTTTTCAGCTTGATCTACAATATGCTAATAAGAATTTCGACATTTTTTTTCCTTTTCCAATCTTTTTGACGTACATAACCCTGTTTTATTTCACCCAGTCATATATTTTAAGGATATCACTTTTGGATGTTAGTTGAACTGAAGCTCCGACTACACAAAAAGAAAACGAAAATGTCATTCCCATCACGCGAGCGGAGGGCAATATTTGTTATGATATAAATCTCATGACCGTCTTTCTGCCAAACTCCCGTATGAAGTGGGAGAGAAAGAGACATCATCTCAGTTCGTCGAGCTGAATCGATTGGTATATAACTCTCCAGGCCTTCTGTAAAAGTTTGGTTTTTGGAGCGAACATACAGCCTTTTCGTATAAAAAGGCTAAAATGGTGTTTCGGCCATAACTTCCGATCCCATAGTCCGATCTATTTTCAATAGGAAACAATGGGACAGGATTCTGCGTCGAATGCAACTTGTTGCGTGTGAATCGATTAAGGTTAGGTGTCCCAAAAATAGGTGACATTTTTGTGATTTTTTATGAAAGTTCATTCATTTCATTTATTTAGTTAACATCTAAACAGATAACACTGAATCAACAATTTGACGCCACAATGCACGGTTCGAGGCCGCATCTCTCCATCCTCGGATACGCCCCACGCTCGCCAAGTCGTTCTGCACCTGGTCTGCCCATCTCGCTCGCTGCGCTCCACGCCGTCTCGTACCTGCCGGATCGGAAGCGAACACCATCTTTGCAGGGTTGCTGTCCGGCATTCTTGCAACATGTCCTGCCCATCGTACCCTTCCGGCTTTAGCCACCTTCTGGATACTGGGTTCGCCGTAGAGTTGGGCGAGCTCATGGTTCATTCTTCGTCGCCACACACCGTCTTCTTGCACACCGCCAAAGATGGTCCTAAGCACCCGTCTCTCGAATACTCCGAGTGCTTGCAAGTCCTCCTCGAGCATTGTCCATGTTTCATGTCCGTAGAGGACTACCGGTCTTATTAACGTCTTGTACATGACACATTTGGTGCGGTGGCGAATCTTTTTCGACCGCAGTTTCTTCTGGAGCCCGTAGTAGGCCCGACTTCCACAGATGATGCGCCTTCGTATTTCACGACTAACGTTGTTGTCAGCCGTTAGCAAGGATCCGAGGTAGACGAATTCCTCGACCACCTCGAAGGTATCCCCGTCTATCGTAACACTGCTTCCCAGGCGGGCCCTGTCGCGCTCGGTTCCGCCCACAAGCATGTACTTTGTCTTTGACGCATTCACCACCAGTCCAACTTTTGTTGCTTCACGTTTCAGGCGGGTGTACAGTTCTGCCACCTTTGCAAATGTTCGGCCGACAATGTCCATGTCATCCGCGAAGCAAATAAATTGACTGGATCTGTTGAAAATCGTACCCCGGCTGTTACACCCGGCTCTCCGCATGACACCTTCTAGCGCAATGTTGAACAACAGGCACGAAAGTCCATCACCTTGTCTTAGTCCCCGGCGCGATTCGAACGAACTGGAGTGTTCGCCCGAAATCTTCACACAGTTTTGCACACCATCCACCGTTGCTTTGATCAGTCTGGTAAGCTTCCCAGGAAGCTGTTCTCGTCCATAATTTTCCATAGCTCTACGCGGTCTATACTGTCGTATGCCGCCTTGAAATCAACGAACAGATGGTGCGTTGGGACCTGGTATTCACGGCATTTTTGAAGGATTTGCCGTACAGTAAAGATCTGGTCCGTTGTCGAGCGGCCGTCAACGAAGCCGGCTTGATAACTTCCCACGAACTCGTTCACTAATGGTGACAGACGACGGAAGATGATCTGGGATATCACTTTGTAGGCGGCATTAAGGATGGTGATCGCTCGAAAGTTCTCACACTCCAGTTTGTCGCCTTTCTTGTAGATGGGGCATATAACCCCTTCCTTCCACTCCTCCGGTAGCTGTTCGGTTTCCCAGATTCTGACTATCAGTTTGTGCAGGCAAGTGGCCAGCTTTTCCGGGCCCATCTTGATGAGCTCAGCTCCGATACCATCCTTACCAGCTGATTTATTGGTCTTTAGCTGTTGAATGGCATCCTTAACTTCCCTCAAGGTGGGGCTGGTTGGCTTCCATCGTCCGCTGAACTGACGTAGTCATCTCCTCCGCTGCCTTGACTTTCACTGCCTGTACTCTCAGCGCCATTCAGATGTTCCTCGTAGTGCTGCTTCCACCTTTCGATCACCACACGTTCGTCCGTCAAGATGCTCCCATCCTTATCCCGGCACATTTCGGCTCGCGGCACGAAGCCTTTGCGGGATGCGTTGAGCTTCTGATAGAACTTGCGTGTATCTTGAGAACGGCACAGCTGTTCCATCTCCTCGCACTCCGCTTCTTCCAGGCGGCGTTTCTTCTCCTGAAAAAGGCGGGTCTGCTGTCTCCGCTTCCGTCTATAACGTTCCACGTTCTGCCGGGTACCTTGCTGCAGCGCAACCGCCCGCGCTGCGTCCTTCTCCTCCAGAATCTGTCTGCACTCTTCGTCGAACCAATCGTTCCGTCGGCTTCGACCCATATACCCGACGTTGTTCTCCGCTGCGTCGTTAATGGCTGCTTTAACTGTACTCCAGCAGTCCTCAAGAGGGGCCCCATCGAGCTCACCCTCTTCCGGCAACGCTGCCTCGAGATGCTGCGCGTATGCAGTGGCGACATCAGGTTGCTTCAGTCGCTCTAGGTCGTACCGCGGCGGTCGTCGGTACCGAACATTGTTGATGACGGATAGTTTTGGGCGCAGTTTAACCATCACCAGATAGTGGTCAGAGTCGATGTTAGCGCCACGATATGTCCTGACGTCGATAATGTCGGAGAAGTGCCGTCCATCAATCAGAACGTGGTCGATTTGTGATTCTGTCTGCAGTGGTGATCTCCAGGTGTACCGATACGGGAGGCTGTGTTGGAAGTAGGTGCTACGAATGGCCATATTCTTGGAGGCGGCGAAATCAATTAGTCGTAGGCCGTTTTCGTTCGTCAGCCGGTGAGCGCTGAACTTTCCAATAGTCGGTCTAAACTCCTCCTCTTGGCCAACCTGAGCGTTCAAATCTCCTATGATGATTTTGACGTCGTGTCTTGGGCAGCTGTCGTACTCACGTTCCAGCTGCGCGTAGAATGCGTCCTTATCATCATCAGTGCTTCCGGAGTGTGGGCTATGGACGTTGATTATGCTGAAGTTGAAGAACCGGCCTTTGATCCTCAACCTGCACATTCTTTCATTGATCGGCCACCACCCGATCACGCGCCTTTGCATATCGCCCATCACTATGAAAGCTGTTCCCAGCTCGTGTGTGTTGCCGCAGCTCTGGTAGATGGTATGATTACCTCTAAACGTTCGCACCATTGATCCCTTCCAACAAACCTCCTGCAGCGCTACGATGCCGAATCCACGGTCCTTGAGCACATCGGCGAGTATGCGTGTGCTCCCGATGAAGTTGAGAGATTTGCAGTTCCACGAACCGAGTTTCCAATCGCTAGTCCCTTTTCGTCGCAGTGGTCTTCGCCGATGGTTCCGGTCCGTACTCTCTTGTTGATTGTTCGTTGCTTATGATTTTTAAAGGCTGTCTTGCAGGGCCTGACACCAAACCCCCTAAATTTCCGGAGGACCATTCCTCCTTATTTCCGGTGGACCATGGTGCACAGTTTAACTTAGAGTCCCTCGCTGGCACTCGGACGATGATCAGCCGCCCTAACATGGAGAACAGACGCTGTTGTGAGCCGATCCTGACATGGAGAACAGACGCTCAATAAGATTTGCACCTCCGGAAGAGCAAACCCCTTCCCTGTCAGCATACGACCATAGTTCCCACCGGGGTTGGTTACCCGATCTTCCCTAAGGTTGCTCGTATCCCGGCCAGCACCGCGGGGAGGTAGGGATAGGAGTTGCTGGGTAAGAGGCTAAGGACCGCGAGATGGGGTCTATTTTATTCCTTCAGGTACGCGAAGTACCAATGGTACGCTTTACCCAGCATTTGCCGTGCCAAAAAAAAAGGTATTTTGGTCATAACTTCCGATCCCATAGTCCGACCTGTCCAATTTTCAATAGGAAACAATGGGAAAGGATTTTGCGTCGAATGCAATTTGTTGCGAGCAAATCGGTTGAGAATAAGTGCCTGAAAAATGAGTGACATTTCTTACGCAATATTTTTCGTATGAATTTGTATTTTGGCCATAACTCTCGATCCCATAGTCCGATCTGGCCAATTTCACATAGGAAACAATGGGACAGGATTCTGCGTCGAATGCAACTTGTTGCGAGCAAATCGGTTGAGGATAAGTGTCCGAAAAATGAGTGACATTTTTTACGCGATTTTTTCGTATAAATTTGTATTTTGGCCATAACTTTTGATCCCATAGTCCGATCTGGCCAATTTCAAATAGGAAACAATGGGACAGAATTCTGCGTCGAATGCAATTTGTTGCAAGCAAATCGGTTAAGGATAAGTGTCCGAAAAATGAGTGACATTTTTTACGCGATTTTCTGTATGAATTGGTATTTTGGACAAAATTTTCGATCCCATAGTCCGATATGGCCAATTTTCAATAGGAAACAACGGGACAGGATTCTACGTCGAATGCAACATGTTTTGAGCAAATCGGTTGAGGATAAGTGCCCGAAAAATGAGTGACATTTTTTACGCGATTTTTTCGTAGGATTTTGTGTTTTGGCCATAACTTTCGATCCCATAGTTCGATCTGGCCAATTTCAAATAGGAAATAATGGGACAGGATTCTGCGTCGAATGCAACTTGTTGCGAGCAAATCGGTTGAGGATAAGTGCCCGAAAAATGAGTGACATTTTTTACGCGATTTTTTCGTAGGATTTTGTATTTTGGCCATAACTTTCGATACCATAGTTCGATCTGGCCAATTTCACATAGGAAACAATGGGACAGGATTCTGCGTCGAATGCAACTTGTTGCGAGCAAATCGGTTGAGGATAAGTGTCCGAAAAATGAGTGACATTTTTTACGCGATTTTTTCGTATGAATTTGTATTTTGGCCATAACTCTCAATCCCATAGTTCGATCTGGCCAATTTCAAATAGGAAACAATGGGACAGGATTCTGCGTCGAATGCAACTTGTTGCGAGCAAATCGGTTGAGGATAAGTGCCCGAAAAATGAGTGACATTTTGTTGAGTAGTTTTGCGCACACACACACACATACACACACATACACACACACACACGCACACACAGACATTACCTCAATTCGTCGAACTGAGTCGATTGGTATATAACACTATGGGTCTCCGGGCCTTCTATAAAAGTTTGTTTTTGGAGCGATCATATAGCCTTTACCGTATACTTAGTATACGAGAAAAGCAAAATGGGACAGGAATCTGCGTCGAATGCAACTTGTTGCGTGTAAATCGATCAAGGTTAGGTGTCCGAAATATAGGTAACATTTTTTGTAATTTTCTATTAAAAAGGTAGTTTGGCCATAACTTCCGATCCCATAGTTCGACCTGGCCAATTTTCAATAGGAAACAATGGGAAAAGATTTTACGTCGAATGCAATTTGTTGCGAGCAAATCGGTTGAGGATAAGTGCCCGAAAAATGAGTGACATTTTTACGCGATTTTTACGTATAAATTTGTATTTTGGCCATAACTTCCGATCCCATAGTCCGACCTGGCCAATTTTCAATAGGAAACAATGGGAAAGGATTCTGTGTCGAATGCAATTTGTTGCGAGCAAATCGGTTGAGGATAAGTGCCCGAAAATGAGTGACATTTTTACGCGATTTTTACGTATAAATTTGTATTTTGGCCATAACTTCCGATCCCATAGTCCGACCTGGCCAATTTTCAATAGGAAACAATGGGAAAGGATTCTGCGTCGAATGCAATTTGTTGCGAGCAAATCGGTTGAGGATAAGTGCCTGAAAATGAGTGACATTTTTTGCGTCGTTTTGTGCGCGCACACACACATACACATACACACACACAGACATCACCTCAATTCGTCGAACTGAGTCGATTGGTATATAACACTATGGGTCTCCGGGCCTTCTATAAAAAGTTTGTTTTGGAGCGATCATATAGCCTTTACCGTATACTTAGTATACGAGAAAGGCAAAATGGGACAGGAATCTGCGTCGAATGCAACTTGTTGCGTGTAAATCGATCAAGGTTAGGTGTCCGAAATATAGGTAACATTTATTTTGTAATTTTTCTATTAAAACCCAGATTAATCCACCTAGCGGTGATGGTGCCTTTCTCGACCTTCGTAAAATGTGTGTGCTTGAAAAAAGATGAGCTAGTGGCTAGGAGTAAAAAAGACAAATTTCTTTGTCCGTTCTATGAAAATCAGATTATTTATGGCAAAGATATTGTAGCTCCGGGTGAAAACCGAAAATCATATTTTGTCCCATTTCCGGATGTCGCAACTGCATCGTGAGTGGTGCCCGACTATGGCACAGTTGCGCACTACTCGCGATGCAGTTGCAACATCCGGAAATGCGAGAAAATGCGATTTCGCGGGACCTCGGTTCGGTTTTCAGCTTGATCTACAATATGCTAATAAGAATTTCGACATTTCTGTTTCCTATTCCAATCTTTTTGACGTACATAACTCTGTTTTATTTCACCCAGTCCTATATTCTAAGGATATCCCTTTTGGATGTTAGTTGAACTGAAGCTCCGACTACACAAAAGAGAACCAAAATGTCATTCCCATCACGCGAGCGGAGGGCAATATTCGTTATGCTATAAATCTCCTGACCGTCTTTCTGCCCAACTCCCGTATGAAGTGGGAGAGACAGAGACACCATCTCAGTTCGTCGAGCTGAATCGATTGGTATATAACACTATGGGTCTCCAGGACTTCTGTAAAAGTTTGGTTTTTGGAGCGAACCTACAGCCTTTTCGTATAAAAAGGCTAAAATGGTGTTTCGGCCATAACTTCCGATCCCATAATCCAGTGGTGCTCAGCATTTTGTGTGTTTTTGCCTTAATTTGCTTATCACACAATAAAAATGAGCTTTCATCTTACAAGTTAGTACTTGGACGAAAGCTTTCAAATATATCTATCAGCAGAGGATATTAAAACGAATATTGGTGGTAAAATCATTCCGTACGACTTGATCAAAGTAAAATTACCCTGCGGCCCGCGGTCCGCACTTTTGTTTGCTTTGATCGTTTCGTACGGAGTGAATTAACACCAACATCCGTTTTATTACCCTCAGCAGATAGATATATTTGAAAGCTTTCGACCAAGTGCTAATTTGTATGGGTTAAGCTCATTTTCATGGTGTGAGAAGTAAATTAAGGGAAAAACGCCCAAAGTGCTGAGCACCACTACTCATAGTCCTATCTAGCCAATTTTCAATAGGAAACAATGGGACAGGATTCTGCGTCGAATGCAACTTGTTGCGTGTGAATCGATTAAGGTTAGGTGGCCGAAAAATAGGTGACATTTTTGTGATTTTTATGAAAAAGGTATTTTGGTCTTAACTTCAGATCCCATAGTCCGACCTGTCCAATTTTCAATAGGAAACAATGGGAAAGGATTTTGCGTCGAATGCAATTTGTTGCGAGCAAATCGGTTGAGAATAAGTGCCTGAAAAATGAGTGACATTTCTTACGCAATATTTGGGAAAGGATTTTGCGTCGAATGCAATTTGTTGCGAGCAAATCGGTTGAGGATAAGTGCCCGAAAAATGAGTGACATTTTTAACGCGATTTTTTGTATAAATTTGTATTTTGGCCTTAACTTTTGATCCCATAGTCCGATCTGGCCAATTTCAAATAGGAAACAATGGGACAGGATTCTGCGTCGAATGCAACTTGTTGCGAGCAAATCAGTTGAGGATAAGTGCCCGAAAAATGAGTGACATTTTTACACGATTTTTCGTATGATTTTGTGTTTGGCCATAACTTTTGATCCCATAGTCCGATCTGGCCAATTTCAAATAGGAAATAATGGGTCAGGATTCTGCGTCGAATGCAACATGTTGCTAGCAAATCGGTTGAGGATAAGTGCCCGAAAAATGAGTGACATTTTTACGCGATTTTTTCGTATGATTTTGTATTTTGACCATAACTTTCGATCCCACAGTCCGATCTGGCCAATTTCAAATAGGAAACAATGGGACAGGATTCTGCGTCGAATGCAACTTGTTGCGAGCAAATCGGTTGAGGATAAGTGCCTGAAAAATGAGTGACATTTTTTACGCGATTTTTTCGTAGGATTTTGTATTTTGGCCACAACTTTCGACCCCATAGTCCGATCTGGCCTATTTCAAATAGGAAACAATGGGACAGGATTTTGCGTCGAATGCAACTTGTTGCGAGCAAATCGGTTGAGGATAAGTGTCCGAAAAATGAGTGACATTTTGTACGCGAGTTTTTCAAATGAACACGTATTTTGGCCATAACTCTCGATCCCATAGTTCGATCTGGCCAATTTCAAATAGGAGACAATGGGAAAGGATTCTGCGTCGAATGCAACTTGTTGCGAGCAAATCGGTTGAGGATAAGTGCCCGAAAAATGAGTGACATTTTGTTGAGTAGTTTTGCACACACACACACACACACATACACACACACACACACACACACACAGACATCACCTCGATTCGTCGAACTGAGTCGATTGGTATATAACACTATGGGTCTCCGGGCCTTCTATAAAAAGTTTGTTTTTGGAGCGATCATATAGCCTTTACCGTATACTTAGTATACGAGAAAGGCAAAAAGGTGGTTTGGCCATAACTTCCGATCCCATAGTCCGACCTGGTCAATTTTCAATAGAAAACAATGGGAAAGGATTCTGCGTCGAATGCAATTTGTTGCGAGCAAATCGGTTGAGGATAAGTGCCCGAAAAATGAGTGACATTTTTTACGCGATATTTACGTATAAATTTGTATTTTAGCCATAACTTCCGATCCCATAGTCCGACCTGGCCAATTTTCAATAGGAAACAATGGGAAAGGATTCTGCGTCCAATGCAATTTGTTGCGAGCAAATCGGTTGAGGACAAGTGCTCGAAAAATGAGTGACATTTTTTACGCGATTTTTACGTATAAATTTGTATTTTGGCCATAACTTCCTATCCCATAGTCCGACCTGGCCAATTTTCAATAGGAAACAATGGGAAAGGATTCTGCGTCGAATGCAATTTGTTGCGAGCAAATCGGTTGAGGATAAGTGCCCGAAAAATGAGTGACATTTTTTACGCGATTTTTACGTATAAATTTGTATTTTAGCCATAACTTCCGATCACATAGTCCGACCTGGCCAATTTTCAATAGGAAACAATGGGAAAGGATTCTGCGTCAAATGCAATTTGTTGCGAGCAAATCGGTTGAGGATAAGTGCTCGAAAAATGAGTGACATTTTTACGCGATTTTACGTATAAATTTGTATTTTGGCCATAACTGCCGATCCCATAGTCCGACCTGGCCAATTTTCAATAGGAAACAATGGGAAAGGATTCTGCGTCGAATGCAATTTGTTGCGAGCAAATCGGTTGAGGATAAGTGCCCGAAAAATGAGTGACACTTTTTACGCGATATTTACGTTTAAATTTGTATTTTAGCCATAACTTCCGATCCCATAGTCCGACCTGACCAATTTTCAATAGGAAACAATGGGAAAGGATTCTGCGTCGAATGCAATTTGTTGCGAGCAAATCGGTTGAGGATAAGTGCCCGAAAAATGAGTGACATTTTTTAGGCGATTTTTACGTATAAATTTGTATTTTGGTCATAACTTCCAATCCCATAGTCCGACCTGGCCAATTTTTAATAGGAAACAGTAGGAAAGGATTCTGCGTCGAATGCAATTTGTTGCGAGCAAATCGGTTGAGGATAAGTGCCTAAAAATGAGTGACATTTTTTGCGTCGTTTTGTGCGCACACACACACACACATACACACACACACACACACACAGACATCACCTCAATTCGTCGAACTGAGTCGATTGGTATATAACACTATGGGTCTCTGGGCCTTCTATAAAAGTTTGTTTTGGAGCGATCATATAGCCTTTCCGTATACTTAGTATACGAGAAAGGCAAAAATGGTTTGGCCATAACTTCCGATCCCATAGTTCGACCTGGCCAATTTTCAATAGGAAACAATGGGAAAAGATTTTACGTCGAATGCAATTTGTTGCGAGCAAATCGGTTGAGAATAAGTGCCCGAAAAATGAGTGACATTTTTACGCGATTTTTACGTATAAATTTGTATTTTGGCCATAACTTCCGATCCCATAGTCCGACCTGGCCAATTTTCAATAGGAAACAATGGGAAAGGATTCTGTGTCGAATGCAATTTGTTGCGAGCAAATCAGTTGAGGATAAGTGCCCGAAAATGAGTGACATTTTTAATGCGATTTTTAAGTATAAATTTGTATTTTGGCCATAACTTCCGATCCCATAGTCCGACTTGGCCAATTTTCAATAGGAAACAATGGGAAAGGATTCTGCGTCGAATGCGTCGAATTTGTTGCGAGCAAATCGGTTGAGGATAAGTGCCCGAAAAATGAGTGACATTTTTGCGTCGTTTTGTGCGCACACACACACACATACACACACACAGACATCACATCAATTCGTCGAACTGAGTCGATTGGTACATAACACTATTGGTCTCCGGGCCTTCTATAAAAAGTTTGTTTTTGGAGCGATCATATAGCCTTTACCGTATACTTAGTATACGAGAAAGGCAAAAATGGGACAGGAATCTGCGTCGAATGCAACTTGTTGCGTGTAAATCGATCAAGGTTAGGTGTCCGAAATATAGGTAACATTTTTTTTGTAATTTTTCTATTAAAACCCAGATTAATCCACCTAGCGGTGATGGTGCCTTTCTCGTTCGTTCAAAAGGTTTGGAAAAATCTCAAATAACACCAATATGTGATGATATAGAAATGCTAATATCATCTTCCAAACTTAGACGTACATGTTCATGATAGAATTAGAGGCGAAAGTATAGAATTGATAGTTCCGTTAGGATACGGCAGGCATGAAGAATGTTTTTATAGAAGTCGATTTGAAAGCGAGCGGAGGGCAATATTTGTGATGGTACATATCACACGACCTTCCTTCTGCCAAGCTCCCGTATGAAGGGGGAGTCTCCCGATCCCATAGTCCGACCTGGCCAATTTTCAATAGGAAACAATGGGAAAAGATTCTGCGTTGAATGCAATTTGTTGCGAGCAAATCGATTGAGGATAAGTGCCCGAAAAATGAGTGACATTTTTTACGCGATTTTTACGTATAAATTTGTATTTTGACCATAACTTCCAATCCCATAGTTCGACCTGGCCAATTTTCAATAGGAAACAATGGGAAAGGATTCTGCGTCGAATGCAATCTGTTGCAAGCAAATCGGTTGAGGATAAGTGCCCGAAAAATGAGTGACATTTTTTACGCGATTTTTACGTATAAATTTGTATTTTGGACATAACTTCCAATCCCATAGTTCGACCTGGCCAATTTTCAATAGGAAACAATGGGAAAAGATTCTGCGTTGAATGCAATTTGTTGCGAGCAAATCGATTGAGGATAAGTGCCCGAAAAATGAGTGACATTTTTTACGCGATTTTTACGTATAAATTTGTATTTTGGCCATAACTTCCAATCCCATAGTTCGACCTGGCCAATTTTCAATAGGAAACAATGGGAAAGGATTCTGCGTCGAATGCAATCTGTTGCGAGCAAATCGGTTGAGGATAAGTACCCGAAAAATGAGTGACATTTTTTACGCGATTTTTACGTATAAATTTGTATTTTGGACATAACTTCCAATCCCATAGTTCGACCTAGCCAATTTTCAATAGGAAATAATGGGAAAGGATTCTGCGTTGAATGCAATTTGTTGCGAGCAAATCGGTTGAGGATAAGTGCCCGAAAAATGAGTGACATTTTTTACGCGATTTTTACGTATAAATTTGTATTTTGGCCATAACTTCCGATCCCATAGTCCGACCTGGCCAATTTTCAATAGGAAACAATGGGAAAGGATTCTGCGTCGAATGCAATTTGTTGCGAGCAAATCGGTTGAGGATAAGTGCCCGAAAAATGAGTGACATTTTTTGCGTCGTTTTGTGCGCACACACACACACACATACACACACACACACACACACACAGACATCACCTCAATTCGTCGAACTGAGTCGATTGGTATATAACACTATGGGTCTCCGGGCCTTCTATAAAAAGTTTGTTTTTGGAGCGATCATATAGCCTTTACCGTATACTTAGTATACGAGAAAGGCAAAAAATAGTTTGGCCATAACTTCCGATCCCATAGTTCGACCTGGCCAATTTTCAATAGGAAACAATGGGAAAAGATTTTGCGTCGAATGCAATTTGTTGCGAGCAAATCGGTTGAGGATAAGTGCCCGAAAAATGAGTGACATTTTTTACGCGATTTTTACGTATAAATTTGTATTTTGGCCATAACTTCCGATCCCATAGTCCGACCTGGCCAATTTTCAATAGGAAACAATGGGAAAGGATTCTGTGTCGAATGCAATTTGTTGCGAGCAAATCGGTTGAGGATAAGTGCCCGAAAAATGAGTGACATTTTTTACGCGATTTTTACGTATAAATTTGTATTTTGGCCATAACTTCCGATCCCATAGTCCGACCTGGCCAATTTTCAATAGGAAACAATGGGAAAGGATTCTGCGTCGAATGCAATTTGTTGCGAGCAAATCGGTTGAGGATAAGTGCCCGAAAAATGAGTGACATTTTTTGCGTCGTTTTGTGCGCACACACACACACACACATACACACACACACACACACACACAGACATCACCTCAATTCGTCGAACTGAGTCGATTGGTATATAACACTATGGGTCTCCGGGCCTTCTATAAAAAGTTTGTTTTTGGAGCGATCATATAGCCTTTACCGTATACTTAGTATACGAGAAAGGCAAAATGGGACAAGGAATCTGCGTCGAATGCAACTTGTTGCGTGTAAATCGATCAAGGTTAGGTGTCCGAAATATAGGTAACATTTTTTGTAATTTTTCTATTAAAAAAGGTAGTTTGGCCATAACTTCCGATCCCATAGTTCGACCTGGCCAATTTTCAATAGGAAACAATGGGAAAAGATTTTACGTCGAATGCAATTTGTTGCGAGCAAATCGGTTGAGGATAAGTGCCCGAAAAATGAGTGACATTTTTACGCGATTTTACGTATAAATTTGTATTTTGGCCATAACTTCCGATCCCATAGTCCGACCTGGCCAATTTTCAATAGGAAACAATATGAAAGGATTCTGTGTCGAATGCAATTTGTTGCGAGCAAATCGGTTGAGGATAAGTGCCCGAAAAATGAGTGACACTTTTTCCGACACTTTTACCTCTAAATTTGTATTTTGGCCATAACTTCCGATCCCATAGTCCGACCTGGCCAATTTTCAATAGGAAACAATGGGAAAGGATTCTGCGTCGAATGCAATTTGTTGCGAGCAAATCGGTTGAGGATAAGTGCCCGAAAAATGAATGACATTTTTGCGTCGTTTTGTGCGCACACACACACATACACACACACACACACACACACAGATATCACCTCAATTCGTCGAACTGAGTCGATTGGTATATAACACTATGGGTCTCCGGGCCTTCTATAAAAAGTTTGTTTTTGGAGCGATCATATAGTCTTTACCGTATACTTAGTATACGAGAAAGGCAAAATATATAGATAAACATTGTTTGATACTGACCGCACACAAAGCGAACGTGACTGAATGATCGTCCCATGTTACCAATTCTAAATCTTATCACCCGAAATCCCATGTCCAGGTGTTTCCTTCCTTCTACTACTAGCAATGTTGTCTCAGAAAAGAACACGTACTTCCCACCTGAATTGCAATTCTAAGCTCGTTTGCCCGGATTATTGGTCTGTATCTAGCGAAAAGTCCCGTTAGGAAATAGACGCCAGCAGCGAGCAACAAGCGTAAAAAAGAAGAAGCCCTTCTCGAACGCGTTGATGATGATGACGCTTTGACTGACAAAGAATATCCCGCTTCTTTGTCACTAGCTGATTGGCCCACCAATTGGGAAGCAGAGAAAATTCAAAATAAGGTATAAAAGAAAAGTGCATTCGCTCGCAGAGCATTCAGTCTTTTATACCATCACTAGAAATTCGCGGTTATTTGAAAAGATCGTTTTTTTACTTTTGCAAATTTTTTTACCATCGAAGCAAACAGCCTTTTTCAAGGCTCTAAGAGTTAAAAATAATGATCTCCTTCAGTCGCTATCGCACGGATTAGAAGGCTCTTCAGTGGAAGGGCTGAGATACAGTCTACATCCCCTGCTGAGCCAACTTGTGGTTTATTTCAGGCAGTCCTTCAGTTGGAAGGTTGCCACTGTCGAGGCTAATATTTCGTAACCGGACAGATACTTCCTGAATTTTTTTTATGATTCTTGTTCGAGGTAGATTTGATTTCTGTGTCGGTTTGATGAGAAGATTTTGCCAAGGAATGGTATGCAACGCCGATTATTTATCCAAAATAGTTGATGTGAGAAATTTGGACATATTATGTATCTTAAAGGCATGGTCAAGTCAAGTCCTACGTCCACTTAGCGGTTATGTCACAGACATTGCCCACGGTTCGTTTTTTTATTCAGTGAGGACTAGGGAAGATGGCACCAGGTCGCTTCTGAGGTCATTTATTAGTTGTAGAATAAGGCCCATTGAAATTGTTGTTGTTTTCCATCGCCTCCACTGCTGCTGCTGTAGCTGATTTAACCGCCTTTTCTACTATGAAGTCGTCCGGAGAAATTGTGTCCAAAAATGATGATAGCTTGTTTTTAACTTCTAATCTAATCTAATCTCATACTTGCGTAGCCAATACTTGAAAGCATCCTGGAAAATGACGTCCTGAATTCCGTCATTTTTCTTTTCATATGGCCAGGCCAACTACGCAGTATGTACCGCAGAGATGACTCCTAGATATTGAGCTACTTCAGGAATACCTAAAGTCAGTCAATAGCTTGGAATCGAGGGGAAAGGAAGAAAGCGTGGACCAAACGCTTCCAATAATATATGTACCTAATATATAATAAAAATCGTGTACGTGTTTGTGTATTATGTATATCTGTATGTGTGTATATGAGAGTGTATGTGTGTTTATATGTGTACACTGATAGACAAAAGTATTCGTCATGTTTTAATAGAGTTTACTATGAAAACATGACGAACACTCACGTCCATCAGTGTATGTATGTATTTGTGTATATATGTGAATGTGTGTGTGTTTTTGTGTGGGTGCATGCGTATTTAAATAAATATACAGGTTTTCAAAACCTTACCTCTCCTCAATAATTCTGACGCTGAACATGTTTGAGCATTTACATAGGCTTGATCGCAATATTAGAAAGGGCATTGCCCTTGATAACAATCGATCAGCCCTAGCAAGCACGAACATGCGCACGTCTTCAGCATCTGCAGCACTTTTTTATACACTACACATTTGTTTCGACCGTGGTCACTGCACTCGCTGATAGCTTGTTTTTAACTTCTGGAAATTATTTAGGAAATTATAGAATAATAGTAAATGCACGTAGATGATTATTAAAAAACCCAGATTAATCCACCTACAGTGAGATTTCGACCCTTCTTTAGTCATAATTATTTTTTCCAGACTCCAGTATTTAAAACGAGATAAAACTACTCAGCTTCCCACGCCGATTTACTGTGAAAGTGACAAAATAATTGCCTACCCAAAGGCGGATGCCATGGGTTGAGTGACAACTCAACCAATGATAACGTACTGTACTTCATGCTGCCTATCTATAAGGCGCTCGTCGGATTGAATAACTATTGTGACATGGTTAGTCACAATAGTTATTGGTTATCGTAACGCTGGTTGCATATATTGTACTCGTAATTTCCAGAGACCTCGATATTAATTAAGCCAGAACTAACTAAATCAGTCATTGATCTAAGCGAAACTCAATAGCGTTCAATAATAACATATATTTCGCCTTATGGATGCCTAATTTGGTAAAACTAAACTTGTTTAATACCTTAAAAATGAGCGAGATTTTTAAGGTAGTAAATTTCAGAATTTGCACACATACGCACACATACATGCATACAAGTGATCTATTAGTGTCTCAAAACACGCTCACATTTGCTATTTAGCTTCTACTGAAGAAATTTTTGAAATTCCTTTCAATTTTTACGTTTTTGCTTTTCTGAGAAGATTTTTTTGTACATGCTTCTATATGTTCCTCAATTAAAATAATTTGTTTCTTTAAACCAAATCAGAAAAATAGGCATAATTCCATGTCATATCATTTGTTATAATTATATTTTCAATGTCAAAGTGAATTTGTTTAAAATACCATACATTTTATTTAATAATTCACGAGATTTCTTGATAGATTAATACGTAACACGAGAGTGATTCAAATTTTGACTTTTTCCAAATATACTATATTAACAATATGATTCACTCTCACGAAATTTTGGCGACACCACATGTGGCGCCAACTCGCGTCCGAAAGGATCGATACACACGTAAATCGAACTACCCAAAATATGACGATAGTTTTACACACACTTCAAAATGTCATCATGAAAAAAAATAGGGATGCTTGATGTTTTTTTTGCAAACTTAATCGATTATTTTTAATCGAATGCAAATGGAAAATCAAATGTTGTAGCAGAAGTGTGGTAGGCATATTTTTGTGGAAATGTATAATAAATTTGATATAGCTCGTTGAACTGTATCCGGCGGGACCAGGCCGGTGCACCTACTCGCTCTCTGTTTCGCACACCATGTTGCTGTTTGCTCATTTGACTGCAACACTTTTATCAAATGTACTATTGTCGCGCTAATCTTTTTCTAGAATGCTGCGGCGGTCTTACACTCGCAGGCTCGACTGTGAAGGTAAACGTCAAGATAGCCGCCATGTTGAAAGATAGGCAGAATTTTTCCGCTCAAAACAAAACCACGTGCTTTTCGCGAAATGACAACAGTGTTCGATTGTATTAGTGAGAGGCAACCGGAGTCACTGAGTACATGGAGAGTGTTTATCATGGCAAGTGCATACAGTGGGTGAGATTTTCATTGACACTGTTGTGTTTAGTGACCGTTGCGATTACCTGAGAAGCAACCAGCAGGAAGCCGCAGTATTCTATTTTATCTCGAGATGCATAATATATTAACAATATGATTCACTCTCACGAAATTCTGGCGACCCCACATGTGGCGCCACGATACACGATACACGTTATAATTAAACTACCCAACATATGACGATCGTTATACACACACACTTACGGAGCCGGATTTATTGAATTCAACATTTGGCTAGCAAACATTATCGCTAGGCAATGGTTAAACTCACTGGTATTTTTTAACAGCAAGGAAGTGACCCTGTTCAATTTACTTATGTTTTGTGACATTGAATTGAATTGAATTTAAATGTAAATTAACAAAATTCGTAGAGATTTATAGATTAGACTGGCCCCAGCTTAGTATGGGGAGAAAAAATATTGTCGAATTCCACGGGGCACCCCCAGGATTGTGTCTTTTGGTGAGAAAATCAATCTCTGAAAATTTCAGCTCAATCGCTTGTTGCATAAGCTGGCGCATTTGATTTGAGGTTTGTATGGGGATTTCAGTCAAAATATATAGAAAAATACACCTCCGACACTCATTCGATATAGAAATTGGTTCTGATTGCTCGATTGAGCTCAGAATTTCGAAAACGATTGTTGGTATGTTACAGAACAATTCCACAGAACATTGCACCATCATTAAATGAACTTTTATATACTTTTCAGCTTTCAAGGGAGATCAGGGATATTACTGTTACAATTATTTTAAATTGATATTTGAAAACCATCCCTAGAACGAAATAAAACTTGTAATGTTGCTTGGGATATCACCGCATGGCTAAGGAAGGCTTTTATATTACTACTAGTTGACCTGGCAGACGTTGTCCTGCACAGTAGGCGAGAATGTGCGTTCCGAACTGCCCGTGCAAAGTTCGCATAGGAATCACAATTTTAGTTATTCACGGTTTGCTCAACTTTACTCGTAATTTTCGCATTAGGAAATATCATATAAACCCGTCGGAAACTATAACGAATGTTTCTGCTGAAGAAATGGAAAAAATCCAACCAGCCGTTTTCGAGTTATGTGGATACGAACACAGACCATTTCATTTTTATATATAAGATGGTAGATTATTGTTTAGCATGATCAATCGTTTTGAATAATTTTATGACACCAGTTAAACTTATTCATTCGCATAACAAGTTTCAATTTTGGCAGGTGTTGAGAAAGAATTGGGTATATATGTAAAAAATATATCTAACCAGTGCATAATCTCCATCCAAGCGTTTCTCAGCTATTTTCAGAGGATTACATACATTTATCGAGTTTGGCTTCGTTATGCTCTTTGACGCTTGAGCTTCAATAAACAAGTTATTTAGACTATACCTTGGTAATAATCGATTCCTCCTTAATTTTTTTATGATGATTGGAAGAAAAAAATCGAGGAAACTCATTTAGTAGTGACGTGGTAAATAATTGACTGTTTTACAACTAAAAGGTTCCATTTAAGGGAGAAAAAAAAATTGTTTGGGACCCCTCGGTAGATTTTTTTCAAATAGTCACGAAATGAAAGCTTAAAGGGTCAAACACAATGGACACGCTTGCGTGCGTTTTGACAGTTTTCCCATGTGTTTGGCCCATAAGAGCTATATTTTCACGTAGTGAAAGTATTAGCGATGCTCATTTTTTTGTCACACACCGCGTTGAATTATCTTGATTTTATAAAATCAATGATGTTTTCTTTTCAAATTAACTCAGATGCATAATCCCATTTTTGAGAATTCCCAAATTGTTATCAATTTGTGAATATGATTTGACAGAGAGAAACGTACTTTTGTGAACAAACTGCCCGATATGAGAGTCTGATATAAATACAATTCAAACATAATTACGTTTGTGGTACAATCTCTATATAAAAATGAGTTTGCATTTCCTTTGAGGCAATATAACTCACGAACGGGTTGACCGATTTGTACGGGTTTCTCATTAATCGATTCATCTTGAGGACTGCTGTGTTGTAAAATATCACTAAATTTTAAGGAGAAAGTTGAGAAATTGTGAAAATACAATTTTGATGCGAGTTGTGAAAAAACCCAATACGATCGCGCTAAAAATGATCTAGAGTGCGGCGCTGAATGAACTCAACAATTGACAGTAAGAATGCAAAATATAGTTGACTCTGTAAATCTCGATGTTCTATATCTCGATATCTCTCCCTATATCGATGGTTTCTTCGGTCCCTTTAATCTACATACGTTTTGGCTTTCTACATCTCGATAACTTCCCTATCTTGAAATCTTTCTACCCCGATGTGTTGTAATCGTATTTTGTTCTGGATTCATTCTCCTTATGTCGATATGTTCAAATTTTTAGGCTACTAGACCATATTTGGACGATAACAATACAGATCAACAATATGCAATGATATTTGTTTTGTTGTCGTTTTTCATAGCAACAAGCTGTTTTGGATCTAGTACCAATTTAAATTTTCCTTCCATTCCTCGATCTCTCCCTATCTCGAAGGTCCCTTCAATATCGAGATGTGGAGAGCGACTGTAGTATAATCCCGAGCAAGGTCGGGTACGTTCAACTAGTTTTTCTTGCGAAAGTATCGAAAAATAATCTATTAAATCCCAAAAAATATCTGATATTGGATACGAAATCGAGAAAGCACAATAAAATAGGCGTAATTAAGTTTAGCCGAAATATCTCACCGTAATGCTACGTTTTGAAAGGGCAAGTGAATTGAACAGCTTAGTTTAATGCAATTTACTTGCCAAGAGTTGAACATGTTCAACTTACTGTCCGTACAAGTGAGTTGAGCGAAGGTGTTTGGACGCGTTTAATCCAAGCGACTTGTTTAAATCACTTTCCATGTCTAAATGTAACAAAATAATCATACCCATTATGGTAAGCGCAACATAACAAAACGCAATCGGATGAGTGTCATCTTCATGGCTTTCCACTCAAGATACATATTTATTCAATCAATGGTGGGCAGCAAAAAGTTTTCAATTCATAATAAGTTGCAACGCAGGTGTTAAGTTCCAGTAAGAATTTAGGACACCGAAGAGGAAGAAGAATGATGCATTGGAATAATATCGATAATATTCAGAAAGAATTAATCAAATTTCTTGCTGAAGAAAATGATAGAAATGTTTACAGTGGAACAATCATTTTAATGTTTGCGGAACGGCTTTCACAGTTTGAACGATTGAAGCAAAGGTGTAGTTTGTCTGCTTTGCACTGCTTCATCGAAATATTTACAGTAGTGTTTGCATTTAACAAAATCGATATTCCGGTAATCGATTTATTGAAAAATGTATGGACATCCCCACACTGTAAAATGTAATCGAACAACTGTATGACTACTCACCGGAAGATGGCAGGAGAGTTTTCCAGCACAAGCTAGAAAAAAACATGTTTAGGTTCCTCTTTGCTCGCTAGATGATGTTGTTATCACCGGCAAATTGTTCGCCATTTCGTTGTATGGAAAAACTCGAAGTGAACCATATTGTTAATATAATATATTTGCTTTTTCGCTCCCCTGTGCTTAAACGATTGTTTTTGCTATTTTAATAGTCCTCCCAAATTTTTAGCTGATTTGGATGTAATTAGGTTGTGCACGTGCCGTTTGAAGGTTATATGAAAATTACTATGAGAATTGCCACTTATGTAAAGGATCGTTTCGTGAAGCAACCCAGAATCTATTTGAATATATTTAACGCATCGCCATCATAGAATAGATCCTCAGCTGAAAGTCAGTTGTTGTTGCGAAGCAATCTGACTTTTGTGAGCAAAATTATAAAGAAAACAGAAATGCTCATTATTGATATTGATGTTATTCTTTTACGTGTTAAATTGAATTTCCCACAATTCAGTATTTTCCTAATAACTTTTGTTGCCAGCATCAAATCGTTTAGCAACAACGACGATATTTTCCCTTGTTAAATTTCCTATGTTGCTAATGTATTCATACATTTTTAGAGCTTAATGGGCAATGATGGGGAACGGTTTTTCACAAAAGTTACTGTTTTCATAGTAATTTTCATACAAGCTTCAAACTGCTTGTGCTCATTCAAATTACATCCAAATTAGCTAAAAATTTAGGACGATTATTAAAATGGCAAATGCCATCGTTTAAGCATAGGGGAGCAAAAAAGTCAAAATTTGAATCACTCTAACGTAACACATCTGCGTAACGTATACAAAGTGAAATTATAGCCACTTCCGAAGGAAGGGTCAAAAACTAAACAAGCGCGTCAATGCTCTTCCAAAGCTTCACCTTCGCAGCGCTGTAATTTTAGTTTAGTCACTCTTTTTCGTATCGGTCACTATTTTGGTTGCTGTATTCCGAGACGATTGAGGGGTTTATCAAATAGCAGCCCTGTTGTTGCGCTACCAAATTTGTTTAGGGCATCTTTAGTAATGTTACAGTTCACAGTGTACATGTCACTAAGTAATAAGTATGCTAAGTATATGGGAACATACATTTAGTCTTTTTTTTTCATATAAACTTCAGGCATCCACTTAGAGTTGACGGAGCTGGCTCAAATTTTCACAGTAGCTTCTGGGAGCAAGAAACTTTGTTTTAAGCGGGTCTCCTAAAATGTTTACAATGATATGGAAATGCTAGTATCATCTTCCAAACTTAAACGTACATGTAGGGTATATGTCCCTATATCCATCTCAATAAGCAAGCAAACATGTTATAATCGACAACAACGAAATAAACTCAAATTCGTTGTTCAAATAAATATCAAAACCATGCTTGCTTACAATCGATTATTTATCTGCAATTAGAAAATTATGCAATTCCCTTTTCCAATTAAATCAATAATCGTTCAAAACTACCAGCGAATTGAACATATGTAGGGTAAAACGGTAGAATGCGCCCCACCTGAAAAAAAAAACGCCTTCTTCGATTTCTAGAAAACTATAACTACTAACCTGGCACCTTTAAATATTTGTAAAACCATCATACTATGTGGATGTGGAAGTATTTTTGTATTAGATAATGAAAATAATAGCAAAATACAAAAAGTGTCAGTTTTGATGTAACTTTTCATGTTTGTTTGCTCAACATTCTGGAGCGACGCTAGCATACTGTCCGCCAAACTTGCACGGGAACACTCAGTTGGGCAACAAAATAACTCTTCTCAGTGGTTAATATGATATAAAATTGCTTCCATCTTCAAAAACGTAACGATTTTCGAAAGTATGTTTTACTGGCCAAAACGCCCCAGTGTAGGCAGGACGATATGCCCTTACCAACTGAACACAAGCGCGGCGAGCTTGCAGCAGTTGCTTCCAAATTATATGGAAATTATTTAAATGTAATTAAAACCTGATTAAATGGACTTATGTTGGTTTTTTTAAGTCAAGCACATAAGGATTTGTAACCTTTTTATTATGGGATTGATAAAATACTAATGAAGGGCTATGGAACGTCTTTGGCTAAGGTGGGGCGTATTGCCCAGGCACTTTTTGAAATCCATTTTTTCACGACTTTTCAAAAAAGCATTATTACGTGTTATCTGTAATATTTTTATATGACTACTCACGGGCAATGCATTTGCGACTTCTTGCACTACCAAATAACACAAAGTTTGCATAAATTGCGATGAAAAGTAAAAAGTTATCAAGGTTTTGCCTTAGGGGGGGCATATTATACCGTCTTACCCTATATCCATCTCACGGTAAAATTTCCATCTCAAGAGAATCGCGACAAGTGAACCGATATCCGTCTTATTTTTAATCGCCCAAAATTTACTCCACACTACTGTAGCTCTTGCATAGACTCATATAGACCTATCGGATAACTCACACTTGAACGATTTACTTGCATAGTACATGACATTATTTATTGATTTGTTTTTCTTATTCCAAAGGAAAGACCGACAACAAGAAAAAGCGTAAAGTAATTCACACTTTTGCCTATCTCCAACAAGCATGCGCACATTGCCAGTCTGCGCATGCGCATCGCGGTACCGCACAAGCATGTTGGCCGTGATGCCGAAGTTGAAAAATAAATTATGCTCTCAATTTACTTTAAAATTTAACGCATATATTTTGGGTAAAATTTTGTTAAATGGATGATGATTATGTACTTCTAGTATTTGAAGAAAATATCCAAACCTAAATTTTACATGACATCATCGGTATACACAGCGTATCAAGGTAAAAATATTTTCTCAAAACGGTACCATTGTCTTGAAAACTGGCACCTCTGTGCTGCTAGAAGGATAGCAAAATGAGATGTATATACGTACAAAGAAGTTTTGTTTCATAAAAAAGTTCATCTCATTTTTCAACTTTCTGAGGCAATTTTTAAGTTTCAAATAAGTGAAATAGTGATTTTAAACTATAAACTATCTGGTGCGCGATCGTTTGTTGTAAACAATGTTGTGATCATTTTGTAAAAAGGTGAAAAAGTCCAGCGCTTCAAAGTGATTTTAACTAGTACAAATGTGCTAGCGGGATGAATAACTTTTAATGAAGGTAAGATTTTCATCCTAAATAGAAGATGCTTGACTGTTTATTGAAAATTACGCATTTAAATGTGATTCTCGCATATGTTTGTTGGAAAAGACATAATTTAAACCCGTGAGAATGCGCCTCGCTAGTTTTTTGATGCGATAAGTGCTTATGTAGACTAGTATGTTTAATTGAAATTTGATGAGTACCGAATGAGATGGATATGGGGGCTAAGATGGAAATGGGAACAGATACCCTACATGATAGAATTAGAGGCGAAAGTATAGATTTGATAGTTCCGTTAAGATACGGCAGGCATGAAGAATGTTTTCATAGAAGTCGATTTGAAAGCGAGCGGAGTGAAATATTTATGATGGTAGGGGAGACTGGGTAGACTTGATCCCCTTTTCTGATTTCCTATGTATCACAGTCAAAAGTAAATAAACATATGCGATTTCCACACAGACTTTCTAAGAAATATTGTATTTAACTTTACTGATGTATGACAGTCCTTTAATTATTGTTGTTATTGATACAGAATCGATTTTTTGGAGTGCTGTAAAAAATCGACTTTTAAAATATTCGGGGGAAATTGATTGCTCTCCAAGAACTTGCTTTGATAAAATAAGAAAGGTGCACTCAGATTTTTTAAATATTTTTCCTTCAAAATACGCGGAATTTTCAAATTGCTGTGCGTATTCATGAACGAGACAGCACATGCAATTTTAAAATTTTGGGAGGCTTGATCCCCTTTCTATGATATCTACGCAATTAATAATTTTTCCTACCAACCTTTCATTAAATCTGTCAAATCTACAAAAAATTGAAAGCCTGAGAACAAATTTATATTTTTTGAAATTTTTCACAGATTTTTGTATGGGTGACTAATGGGGGATCAAGTGTCCACATATTAAGGCAATAACTTCAAATTCAAATATCCTAAAACTTTGATGGAATGTTGACATTTTCATCATTACAGATCATTAATGATCACTTTACACTTTATCCCCCATTAGTCACCCGTACAAAAATTTTACGAAAAAATTCAAAAAAATATAAAGCTGTTCTCAGTCTTCAATTTTTTTTTGTAGATTTGACAGATATGATGAAGGGTTGGTAGGAAAAATTATTTATTGCGTAGATATCATAGAGAGGGGATCAAGTCTCCCCAACTTTTAAAATTGCATGTGCTGTCGAATTCAATATCAAAAATCGTTCATGAATACGCACAGCAATTTGAAAATTCCGCGTATTTGGAAAAATATTTAAAAAATCTGATTCCGTCTTGGATTCTTGGAGGAGTGACCTTAAGCATATTTATGGCTTTGTGCTGTGAAAAAACGAAAGCATTTGGTCATTGTTATGAAAAGTTGTTCAAATTTTGCGTGGGCAATAAAAAAATCTGTGTGAAGGTCAAAACATACAAACCGCCCTGCAGAATAAATAAGGTTATCAATCCAAAAAAATAACCCACCACATAAAGGTCATTTGTTTAGAGGATCTATACAAAAAAAAATATGCTAGAACAAAACTACTTTAGTTCTCGATAAAACAGGGGTGATCAAGTCTCCCAGGGGATCAAGTCTCCCCACCTTCCCCTATAGATCTCACGACCTTCCTTCTGCCAAACTCCAGTATGAAGGGGGAGGGAAGAATACCAGTGTGGAAGCTTCGATTTTGAGTCGAGTCAAGTACGAGACACTGAAGACGGAAAAAACAAAACGTAGTGGAATTTAATGGAAAGTACTAAACTCGTCTGAGACAGTTGAAAACATTCCACGAAAAGAGTTAAAATATGTTTTCTGATGAATGCTAGTGCCAAGTGTTGGTACGCTGTGCAAAAACATCTGATCTGGTCAAAGTGGAGCAGCAACTACAGGTGGTCAATTAAGTTCAAGCTCTTCACACACAGGCACCATAAAAGGTTCGTAAAATATCTTCGTGGTTGCGATGGAAGCATATGGCCTATGCAAGTGACGTGATACTTCCGCTTAGATTTTCCTTGACACCACCATGGAAAGTCTCCTATATACGTACTAAATTGGCGACGATACAACGCGTTCGTTTGAGTAATCATTTTTCGACTTCCGCAGAACAGTATCACGATGTAGCATGATATCAAAATTTAAAAAAAATGCTTCTTTCGATAATAATGTGACAAAGTGAATAACTGCGTATTTCTTCGAGCCCCTGGAAATCTTCGAGCCCCCCTACTCTGTCTCGTTTTGAGCGACGATAAATAAAGTTTAATTCTTCAAAATTTTAACGCTAATTCAAACAATATCAATCAATATCTGCATTGAAGCCTACAAAACTGCATATCGCATATCGGATTAAAACGAGTTTATTCTCTTCCCTCCATCAAACATCATCTGCAGCCATACTACAAACATGACAAATCCGTTTCATCCTTTCGCTAATTCTCGTGGCAAAATTAACAGCGGCACCAATAATAATCGGATTGTGATACCAAACACACATCCGAAAACTAGTGTCCTGTCATTGGATCACATCCACATTCAGCATACTCGATATGAAGCCTCCCTACAAGCGAATTATCTTCCGAACCAACAATGCGTTTGACGGGTAGTTCTAAACATATTCCTATATAGGGGTAACGACGTCTTTGGCAGGTTTTGTTCTATTATTGTCAGGGTTTTTTTTTTCATGACTGATTATGCTCAAATTTGGCCCAAACATTCTTTGCATATCAAACAATAATGTGGCCAAATTTCATAAAATTCGGTCGACAAAAACCTCCTGCCAATAATAGAACAAAACCTGCCAAAACCGTCTGTTCCCCTATGTAGTCAATGACCAGAACACAGAACTGTGTTCGGTGCTCTCTGTTATTGTAGAGTGACGTACAGACCATCAGTCGATGTTTTGGCAAGCGAGAAAGGTTTAACCCAGCTAACGATAATTGTGCCCTTCTGCAGTTATGCATACATCGTTTTAGTTTATGGAGGGGATAGTACTCCTTATCGGGATATCCAACCAAGTACACAGACCATCCTCCCAGTTATGGATGGTAGCCACTGATGCTGTTTCTATGAAGAGTTATCTATTCGCATAAAGCCTTTTCAAAAAGCTGCTTCATTTTATCACGTACAATATATGGCTCAACGTATTTATGGTGTAATGTCGAGCATATTTATCATTGTGAATCTTTGTGATCTATATAACCAAAATGTTGTTACTAACAGGTTTGCTTATGCTTTTTCCATGCATTGAAATCCACTTTTCGGTCTTTCGTAATCGCAGTTAGCAAATGAATCTTGACAATGTATATACTCTTGAACACTAATCTGTAAGGCAGCAACATCCTGACTCAATGATGCGATGCCATTAAAAGAAGAAGCAAAACACAAATTATTGCCCTGAATCGAATCTCTCATTTCGTATGTCTAGACAGTGATTCCAATATCGATTTAACCTTTCCGAACTGAACTCAACTCAACCCATGGGCGTAACCAGGATTTCGAGTAGGGGGTGTAGTAGATACTGTACTGCATTTGGGTATTGGCAATCAGTTGAATTTGAATACGCTCTTTTGGTGTGTATTTCTTTCGAATGGGTTGCAAGCTAACTCAGATGAAACATTTAGAATAATCGTGTCAAACCGAAGTGTGGATCAGTTAGCGGATTATGGTTGCAACGAACGGACGAGCCTAGCAACCTCGTCTGGGTCTCGACAATGACGCATCCGGTAGATTAAATTGGTTCCTCGATTTTTTGGCTGATTTTTTGTTCCGGGAAAATCTAATCCTAGGGGAAAATATGTGACACGTATAGTGAAAGGTGGCAACGGTAAGAAAAAAATTAAAGATACAGCGGAAGAAAACAGATGCGATGACTAAATCAAAACAGAGCAAATTTAAAATATATGTATACAGAAAGTTGCCCGGTACACTCAGAAATAAATTTATACCAAATAGATTAAAAGTCATACTAAATGGCTATTCGCCTGGTTGACCCCAAATTCGTTTTCGATGCAACAATACCGGGATAGTATAAATTCAAAAAATCATGAAATAGTATAAGTGGGCTTTATTATTTTTTAGATTATACTTCTGTGTAAATTATGATCCAAAATATTTAGGTTATGTTGTTTGTTTTTCTTTTTCGTTTTCAAAATGATATAAATAAAAGAATACTTATCAAAACAAATTCATATTTAATTAATCTTGGTGGAGTAATATGCAATCAAAAGCGCGAGAGAATAACATGCGGTAGTTATTTTTTGTGGTTCGAATCGTCCTGGTCACATCACCATCATGCACTGCACTTTCCTCGGCACTTCCTAGGAACCGTATTTCGTTTCGCAGATCCTTATGAAGACGAATTCACTGCTGAGGGTGGCCATGAGAAGTGTCTCGACGCCGAATCAGCAGCAATGTTTGTAGCGATGAAATTCCAAAGCGGGATGTAATTCTTGACTGGCTCTCGCACATCCGGCACATTCAAAGAAACGTCGCTGTGAAGAAAAATCACTGAAATGGAGACCGGCGTTGGTCAGTTTGAAGCAGACTTTGCCGTAGAGCTGAAAATAATTTTAACGATTTAACGTTAGATATCTATTTTCATTCAAAGATAACACTTCGATTCATTACTTACATAGAATCATTTACTACGTGCCTGAGATAAATTGCGTCAGCCCGAATCTTCATTACTTGAGACCGCCGAAGGGGGCAGCGAGACTTAATTTGGTACTCGCTTCTGACGCGTTTGATACACGGTGTGGCTGGGCGGCCAAGGAAGGGGCATTGTGCGAGTTTTGGAATTGGTTTGGTTTGGTTCGATGAAAGAGGTTTTCTTACATTTTGGTTGACAGGGGCAACCAGGCAAACAAAATGGCAAAGATCAATGTCGAGCGCTGTGAATTTCCTCCGGAAAGGCGTGCTTTTCCGCATTGCACAACAATTTAACTTATATGCATATAAATGAATAGCGGATCTAGAAAAAGAAAATTAATATGAATCTCAACGTTTGTAACCATATGCTCAGTTTCTTACTTTTTAGTCGTCTTTAGTCTGTTTATTGAAAAAAGTATTAAATTGATCGAAATCACCACGCGTATGAAGAAAATATCAAAATCTGCAAAAGACAGAATGCAAACAAACATATTTTAACGTTATTCTTGCTTAGTATAAATCATAATGACAGGTAGTATACATTTTAATCTGAAGCAAGTATAATTCATAGAAATGACAAATAAGTATAATTTCAAAACATTCTTGGATTAATATTATTTCTGAGTGTAGGCTCCCTGACGGAAGGGCAGAGGAGTAGACCAGGCGACAAAATAAAATGCAAAAAAAGATGGAAAGTTAAAGAATATTGCGTATGCAAAAAAAGCATGTGGAAAAAAGGTTTAAAAAAACCAGATAATATTTAATTTATATAAAACTTTAAAACGAAATTTCATGATTGAATGATATAGGATTGGTTTTGGAAATTGGTTTCAAATATCATGTTTGCAGAGCTCTTGTTTGAAAAAAGTTATTAGATTTGAATAACATTGAAATGGATTTAAATTTGATTTGTATTGGATTTGTATTGCATTAAGACTTGACTTGAATAAGATTTGGATTTTAATTGGATTTGAATAAGATTTAGATAGAATTTGAATTGGATTTGGAATAAATTTGGATTCGATTTGTATTTGATTTGCATTGGATTTGTATTGCATTTAGACTTGACTTGATATGGATTCGATTTAAACTGGATTTGGATTGGATTTTAATTGGATTTGAATAAGCTTTAGATAGAATTTGGATTGGATTTGGAATAAATTTGGATTAGATTTGGATTGGATTTGGATTTAGATTGGTTGGATTGGTTTGGTTGGTTTGGATTGGTTTGGATTGGTTTGGATTGGTTTGGATTGGTTGGATTGGTTTGGATTGGTTTGGATTGGTTGGATTGGTTTGGATTGGTTGGATTGGTTTGGTTGGTTTGGATTGGTTTGGATTGGTTTGGATTGGTTTGGTTGGTTTGGATTGGTTTGGATTGGTTTGGATTGGTTTGGATTGGTTTGGTTGGTTTGGATTGGTTTGGATTGGATGTGGTTGGTTTGGTTTGGATTGGTTTGGTTGGTTTGGATTGGTTTGGTTGGTTTGGATTGGTTTGGATTGGTTTGGATTGGTTTGGATTGGTTTGGTTGGTTTGGATTGGTTTGGTTGGTTTGGATTGGTTTGGATTGGTTTGGTTTGGATTGGTTTGGATTGGTTTGGTTGGTTTGGATTGGTTTGGATTGGTTTGGATTGGTTTGGATTGGTTTGGATTGGTTTGGATTGGTTTGGATTGGTTTGGATTGGTTTGGTTGGTTTGGATTGGTTTGGTTGGTTTGGATTGGTTTGGATTGGTTTGGATTGGTTTGGATTGGTTTGGATTGGTTTGGTTGGTTTGGATTGGTTTGGATTGGTTTGGATTGGTTTGGATTGGTTTGGATTGGTTTGGATTGGTTTGGTTGGTTTGGATTGGTTTGGATTGGTTTGGTTGGTTTGGTTGGTTTGGTTGGTTTGGATTGGTTTGGATTGGTTTGGATTGGTTTGGATTGGTTGGATTGGTTTGGTTGGTTTGGATTGGTTTGGATTGGTTTGGATTGGTTTGGATTGGTTTGGTTGGTTTGGATTGGTTTGGATTGGTTTGGATTGGTTTGGTTGGTTTGGATTGGTTTGGATTGGTTTGGATTGGTTTGGATTGGTTTGGATTGGTTTGGATTGGTTTGGTTGGTTTGGATTGGTTTGGATTGGTTTGGATTGGTTTGGTTGGTTTGGATTGGTTTGGATTGGTTTGGATTGGTTTGGATTGGTTTGGATTGGTTTGGATTGGTTTGGATTGGTTTGGATTGGTTTGGATTGGTTTGGATTGGTTTGGATTGGTTTGGTTGGTTTGGATTGGTTTGGTTGGTTTGGTTGGTTTGGATTGGTTTGGATTGGTTTGGATTGGTTTGGATTGGTTTGGTTGGTTTGGATTGGTTGGATTGGTTTGGATTGGTTTGGATTGGTTTGGATTGGTTTGGTTGGTTTGGATTGGTTTGGATTGGTTTGGATTGGTTTGGATTGGTTTGGATTGGTTTGGATTGGTTTGGATTGGTTTGGATTGGTTTGGTTGGTTTGGATTGGTTTGGATTGGTTTGGATTGGTTTGGATTGGTTTGGATTGGTTTGGTTGGTTTGGATTGGTTTGGATTGGTTTGGATTGGTTTGGATTGGTTTGGATTGGTTTGGATTGGTTTGGATTGGTTTGGATTGGTTTGGATTGGTTTGGATTGGTTTGGATTGGTTTGGATTGGTTTGGATTGGTTTGGATTGGTTTGGATTGGTTTGGATTGGTTTGGATTGGTTTGGTTGGTTTGGATTGGTTTGGATTGGTTTGGATTGGTTTGGTTGGTTTGGATTGGTTTGGATTGGTTTGGATTGGTTTGGATTGGTTTGGATTGGTTTGGATTGGTTGGTTTGGATTGGTTTGGATTGGTTTGGATTGGTTTGGATTGGTTTGGATTGGTTTGGATTGGTTTGGATTGGTTTGGATTGGTTTGGATTGGTTTGGATTGGTTTGGATTGGTTTGGATTGGTTTGGATTGGTTTGGTTGGTTTGGATTGGTTTGGATTGGTTTGGATTGGTTTGGATTGGTTTGGATTGGTTTGGATTGGTTTGGATTGGTTTGGATTGGTTTGGATTGGTTTGGATTGGTTTGGATTGGTTTGGATTGGTTTGGATTGGTTTGGATTGGTTTGGATTGGTTTGGATTGGTTTGGATTGGTTTGGATTGGTTTGGATTGGTTTGGATTGGTTTGGATTGGTTTGGACTGGTTTGGATTGGTTTGGATTGGTTTGGATTGGTTTGGTTTGGTTTGGTGGGATTTTGATTGGATTTGAATTTAATTTGGATTGGATTTGGAATAGATTTGAATTGAATTTTGTTTTGATTTGATTGGATTTAGGATGGATCTGAATTAAATTAAATTACATTTAGATTGGATTTGCAATTTTTCCTTTTGAATTGGATTGATATTAGTTTAGACTGCAATTGAATTCGGTTTAGAAATCCAACATTTCTACGGCATGATTGTATTACATTATAAATCTTTTTGAAGGATTGAAAAGAAAGTTTGAATTTTAATTTATTGTTCAATAAAAGAGTAGTAAAAATAGTGTAATGTTGATCAGCGGTTCTCAACTTGGGGTACATGTACCCCTGAGGGTACCTTCGCTGGCCCCATGGAGTACCTCGAACAAAAATGCGTAATGGCGGATGTATTACAATTCCAAACAAAACTTATTCAAAAAAAATTAAAATTTCTTATTCCAAAACTTTGTAATATACATAATATGCATGGCGGTCAGTAGTTCAAAGACTTTTGAATCCTATCTACCTCAAGCAGAGCAGTGTATGAAGAGCTGTGGGACAAAAGATCAAAAGGACGAAACGTCGAATGAACAAATTTTAAAAATCTTCAATGCAATCTACCTGATCGAGACAAAATATAGAATAATATGCTTCCGAACTAAAATAAAAAATCTAAAGATTCTGAAGCATCCAGTTGAGAGACATGAAGCCTTTTTTTCCGAAAAACTTGGCTTCGAAGAAGCTTGGAAGCCTCCTTCCGAAGCAACTTGTAAGCCTCTTTTCAAAAAGCTCGGAAGCCTCATTTCAAGAGACTCGAACGCCTTCTTTCTAGAGGATCGTAAGTCTCGTTTCAAAAGGCTCGGAAGTCTTCTTTAAAGCAGCTCGAAAGCCTCCTTTCAAGAGGCTCGGAAGCCTCCTTTCAAGATGCTCGGAAGTCTCGTTTCAAGAGGCTCGGAAGCCTCTTTCCAAGAGGCTGGAAACCCTCCATTCTATTGAAAATTGGACAGATCGGCCAATGGACTTTTTCTCATAAAAAAGCGCGTAAAAAAGTTTAGCTTACTTTTAATGCACTAACCCTCAACCGATTTCCTCGCAACAGGTTGCACTCGACTGCAAGTAATGCTCAAAATATTTTTTCTCATAAAATAACGCGAGAAGAAGTCTAGCTCACTTTTAATGCACTTACCCGAAACCGATTTCCTCGCAACATGTTGCATACGACGCAGAATCTTGTCTCATTAATTCCTATTGAAAATTAGCCGGATCGGACAATGGGCTTAGAAGTAATACTATTTTTTTTACCGCACGAGAAAGGCATCATCACCGCTAGGTGGATTAATCTGGGTTTTTCGTTTAAAATAGCTAATGAGCAATTCTCTATGAAATCGAAGGTCGATTTATTTTTGCATTTTTTGATTTCTCACAAATTTTGCATATACAATCTTTGTGATGGAAAAAACATAATTTGCATCATTGGTTTGCTATTTTGACTCTAGCCTAACTTTTGACGAATTTTTCAATATTTTTTTAATTTTTTTATATGTTGACGAATTTCGCGCCAACCCTTCTATGGGGCTGGCAGCACCATCTCAGAATCGAATGAAACTTGGTGGGCATAAAGATATGGTATTTCTAGACCACTCTGCATACTTGGTTTTTCAAAAATTGTCAAGAGTAACATTTGATGAGGGCCTAATTTTTTTTCATGGATTTTTTATAAATCGATCTAACTCTAAAATGGCAAGACCTACAAAAAAGTGTTGTATGGCGGACTGTCGTGAAATTCCCAGAAGTTTTTGGAAAAATATCCAAAAAATAAAATGTCGATTTCTACACTGAAAAAAAATAGTTTTAAAAATTAAAATCGATATTACAAAAAAAACCTCATCTCAGAAATCGATGAAATTTTTTCTGCAGATAGGTATTTTAATTATCTAACTTTTCTGGGAATAATGTTCCTGTGACATATTTAAGGAAAAAAAGTTTTTCTAACCAAAACTTTTTTCATGTCCATATTGAGTGAAAATTTATCAGCGTGTTTTATGCCTACAGCGCCAATTATAGGTTCAGCAGCCTATCATCAACCAACGACACATTTTGGACGTATACAAATTTGTTTGGGAAACAATTTAGCATAATCTAACATAATTGTGGACCACCATTTGAAAAGGGTTCATGTTTTATTTGACTTTTTGTATCGAAGTAACTTAAAAACAATTACAAAAAAATAATTACTTTGAAAACGGGCAATGTTGCCGAAACGAAACTGAAGTGATATTTAATTGTAATAGTGGAAAAGAAGATGTTGTTTTTCAGCAAAGGCTAACCACTGAACGGTGTAATTTAGAAACCGTTATAAAGCCTGTAGATGATTTTGTATCGTATTTTATTGAAAAAATTGATAAACTTATAACTTATGACATTATTTGCAAACAACAATACACTTGTACTGTTAGATTTATCTGAAAATTATCCAATCATTATCCAAAATGCTGCTCAAGGTTGGAATAATTCGGAAAAGGTCTTTGCGAAGCTATTGGTGGCACTCTCAAACGAATGGCAAAACGAGCAACTCTTGCCAAAGATTATGGAAATACTATCAAGACTCCTCAGGAGTTGTACGAATGGGCACGTTTTCAATCAAACAAAAATATCACTATATTACATTTCTGTTATATCACGAATGAGCAATACCGCCATCGGGGGTGGCAATGGGTCTGGGGGTGAGAATAGGTCATCGCTCTCACCGCGAGCATGGAGAGCGTAGAGCAAAATCGTTCAAAAAGGTCTCTTATATTTTTGTCTTCTTGTCCTCAGATACATCCATTCTACAAGCATTATAAGTAGTTGAAACAGTGACCCATTATCACCCCCATTTGACCGATTGTCACCCGCGACGACGGTACTCAACAAGAGATTGATGAACTTTTCAAAAAAGCAAAAACTATAATTGGCACACAAAAGCTTCATTCTTTTATACCAATCGCTCATAATAAAATCCTTAAAAAAAATATTCCAACTCAGATGAAGACCCAAAAGTCTTTGAACTGTTCGACTAAGTTTACAAATTAAATTAAACAGATAAAATTGAAGAAAAAATTTAAAAAAATGCGGAAAATTTATTATTCTTTAAATGTGCGTTTACCGGAAATCACCCTAATGAAATTACCTAACGAGCTTCATCGTTTGGAATCAAAATATTTATCTGATAAAAATATCGACCTCCAATTTTTATTTTTGCTAAACCAATTTTAATCTTTACATTCATTAATTTATTTTCTCGGTGAACGAAACGCTCTTTTATGTTTCAGACTTCATAGTACACGCCCGTAACAAACCACTCAAAATTGAGTGAAAAACCACTCATTTTCAGAAAAAGTGGAACAACTCAAAAAATGAGTAAACTGAACTTCACTCAATTTTGAGTAAACACTATCTCCTGTCAAAAAATGATTCAAATCTACTCAGTTTTACTAATAAATAATGATATGTAAATGATTACATTTTACTCAATATTGCATACTTTCTGGTTTGGAATGGTATCAATGAAATCTGTGATAAAACAGGGGAAAGGCGGCTTTGGCGTTTTTTTTTTCTGAAAAACCTCCCAGGCGATAACTAGAATGAACATTGCCAAAACCGTTTACTAGATATTTTAGAAATTTTGTTCAATTTCTCAGTAGTAAACCACATTTACCACCATCTTTGCTTCTCCCTAGTGTACCTCAACAATTGGACCTTCTTCAGTGACTTAACTGAACCACTGAACTAGTATAAGTACAAGTAAAAACATTTCCACTAATGAACCTGCAAATATTCGATTTATTTCAAATTTTTATTTAAAAAAGTGAAGCTTTACGAATACATAGACGAAGTGGTGGCCATTTTTTCGGGCACCACTATATACCCCTGGGGAGTGACGGATTACAATTATTACAATCACTCGACCATTGAGAAGCCCCTCAATTCAAATCACGTCAGTTTGACAACAGTTGTCATTTCCATTTTTGTTTACCTCCTGTTTCTGATTCAAAAATCAATTCGGCATCAACATTTCAAAAGGGCGGAACTGACAATTGTAAACAAATCTAGTTTTCATTGTAATTAGATATAAAACATCAAAATTAATAATCTAAATCAATACTGATTTCAGATCTTAAAATTCTTTAATTTAATCTTTTTGCGAATCGATGTATGTAAAAATTTCTATTTTTGAAGTCTCACTGTTACATACGTCGCTTTAACATATAGAACTAAGAGCGACCTATGTAACAAAAAATCAAAACAAAACAAAATTGCAGTTGCGTCAATCGTGCACTATGGAAAACCGACCAATGTACACCGACGTACGTGTAGCATACCGGTGTATGTATAATTTTATCGTTTTCACAATGAATTTGAATGAACTGAGCTTTACTGTGAAGCACGCTTATTACGTGTCTTGTAATGATGCATGCCAGCGGAAAAAGTATTGAAAAAGATTTAGTTTTAAAACAGTTTTAGAAAAAGTTTTGCCAACTTTCAGCAAAGCATTTCTCGAATCCTCATATTTGTAACATACGTCGTTATGAAAATTATGCTTGAATTGGATTTTACGGAACGTCATTCTTGACTTGTTGTTTAGCTTTCGTGTTTTTCTCAACAGCCGTTGCTAATGAAAATTTGTGGAAAGTGCAGTAAACCACAGAAAAATTAAAATACGGAGCAGAACTGGCCCCGAACATTTGAAGACAAAGTGAAAAACTAGGAAAACAACGTATGGGTACGAGTATACTGTGCCTGAATCAGACCGTGAGTTTTGGACATTTCCAGGCCGAGAAAAATGTTGCGCAGCAAGAACCATCCGAAGGCGATGTTTCGCGAGATTTTCAGTACGAATTCGATGGTACCCAGGAAGTGATGATGATTATAGACATGCCCCAAAAGTACCGGATGCGATGCGATCATGGGAGAAATAAACGGTTACTGTTTAGTACATTCATGTAAGTTGATATAAACTGTGTTAGTTGCTACAGTAAGAAGAAGCTTTGACACCGAAACAGAAACACAACTTGGCTATTTCTTGTGAGAATAGTTACTAACTACTCTACTAATCTAAATTGATAAACTAAACTTAAGTAAAATGAAATCAAAATTGAAATAAAAATGAGGTTGATTTAAATCTTAATTTGGTTTCAATTAAAATGAGCAAATATAAACTACAATGAAATTGTTTTTAAAATTAGAAATTGAGTTTTAATAGTTTAAAATAATATTAATTAAAATTGTAGAAAATTTTTATGAGTTGAATTAAAACTAAATTGAAATTAAATAAAGCTTAAATTAAAATGAATTGCAATTAAATGTAAATTAAGAAAAACCTAATCTAAAATAGACTTGGGAATAAATTTAAACAAATTGATTCTGTTTTTCAATTAAATTGAAATAAATTTAAAATAAATTGAATTAAATTTAAGTTGAATGGTTATTTTAAACAAATTTTGTTAAAATAAAAGTTCAATCAGGCCGGAATAAATATAAATTCCTTCATTTGTACTATATTGGTCTAACGGAGGGGTGGAAACAAAAGATATTTTAGTTACCAGATAAATATTGTCGCTGTCCGGAACATCTTTTGCTGGCGAGGATAGGGGAGCTAAATGTCAAAGAAGGAAAATCCATACGATTTGACAGCTTGGTACCCAACATGTTCCGGACAGCAGAACAAAGGGAACCGAAGCGATAATCTTTATCTAGTAACTAAAATATCTTTTGTGGAAACTTAATTAAAATAAAACAATATTTTATAATAACTGGGTGAGTATGTAGTTGAAAGATTGTTCGATGCGATTTGATCCATTTCCCGGCCTACCGATAACTACTGATTTTTCTTCAGCCAGGCTACCGATTCATCAAAAAATAATCTGGTCACCCTACTGTGAACTGCTGTAAACAGCTCAAACGCTACCCCATTGAATTCCGTGAAGTAAAGTCGCGATCGCAAGACGAAAAACCGAGCGAATACCATACATCCCACCGTCGGAAACACCCAACGTGAAGCTGCCACATCGGAGGACAATAGCAAGCAACCACCCTGTGACATGGATCGACACGAAAACCTGGAGAAACAACGCCTTGAATAACAACGTCACTTGAAAGCCAGCCGGTAAGTAATTGCACTATAAACTCTGCGCTATTTCCATACTTACATTTCCTGTTATTTTAGCCTGATGAACATGGCAAACCTCCGAAAAACCCAAAGTGTCCAACGAACACTTGGCAATGCCCGCAACCAGTAAAGCCAGTGGTCGTCAGATGAACATTCGGACTGCTCCATATACTGAACCTATCACCAATGTGGTCCCCACAACGCGCATAGAGTGAGCAAAATCTCGTCAGCAAATCGACAGCTGCCCAGCAAATCGGAACACTCTCGGATGATGGACAATCGGCAGCACATGGACATCCACAGCTCAAGGGCGGATTCGCAATAGAAAGTCCCTATTATGGACCACCTTGGTAAAGACTCAGGGTGGCCATTGAACCAGGAAACAGACGGGAAATTGAAGTCATCGGCAAAAAAAGCGGAAAGACCCGGAAATTTCATGCCGGGAAAAATAAATTCTCGTTAAGTAATATTTGAAATTCTTCAACGTTTGTAATGAAGTTCAACTTCATAAGAAAATGTTTTATTCTTTAATGCTCATTCCTCAGGCGCATTCAAAATGAATTATTTGATTTTAGTACATGGTATTTGTGAGGTACAAAAATTAAATAGATCTTCCTCAGATCCATTTTGAGTTCTTCTTATTATTATTAGCATTACATCCCCCACTGGGACATTGCCGCCTTGCAGCTTAGTGTTCATTGAGCACTTCCACAGTTATTAACTACAAGATTTCTAAGTTCTAAGCCAAGTTCTCATTTTTGCATTTATATATCATGATTCATGAGACTAACACGATGATACTTTAATGCCCAGGGAAGTCGAGACAATTTCCAATCCGAAAATTGCCTAGACCGGCACCGGGAATCGAACCCAGTCACTCTCAGCATGGTCTTGCTTAGTAACCGCGCGTCTTACCGCACGGCTAAGGAGGGCCCCTTTTTGAGTTATTACTAGATTATTTTGATTGCAGTTTCGAGTGACATCATAAATATATATAATATATTTGACGAGTGTTGTGTCTGTTTGTCTGTGCACACTCCATAGCACATGCGCCTAGAACGATTGACGTCGCTAACCGCACGGCCACTTAGCCCACAATTTGAAATTTTGAAGCCGAAACTTGAAATTTTGAATGTGAATATGTTCTCATTTTTTATCTAGAAAGTGATAATATTCAATTTCAATGATAAAAGAAAAGTTGTCAATAGCTCTTCCCAAAAGAAAAACATTTTTATTGGTAATTGTACATTTATTACGTAAACTATTTTTATGAGTTTTTCGAACCCAACTCCTTCATCTAAGTTTGTTTTCCATACACATGTTTTTCAGTTATATAATGCGTAAGAGAACGACGGACCACCCCTCCCCAAGTTTTAATTCAACTATAAAAAAAATTTTAATTATATCAAAGAATAATTTAAATTAAATAAAAAAGAAACTGAATTTTAGACTCCTGGACTATAGGGCAATGAATAATTGCCAAATATGCTCCTGATCGACGCCATTCATCATTGTCCCCGTGGTGCGGTGGGCCATCACGATGAAAACCACCACGTCCGCGGAATCCTCCACGGCCGCGGAACGGTCTTCCAGCATAGCCGTACGATGAATTTTCCTCGTATGATGCACCGCCTTCCGGATATTCGTAGTGGGGCCGCGACGATATTCACCGCCTTCCTCAAAACCTCCACTGCGCTTTGAAATGGTGTTGTTCCGTTATTAGCAAAATCGATACGAATACGACGATCCGGTGCCCCTAACGGGAATCCACGCATTTCCTTCACAGCAGCCGTAGCAGCATCAATAGAATCGTACAGAATGTAGGCCTGGGTGTCTCCTTTGTTATATTCGATCTTTTTGATGGCACCAAAACGGTAGAACTCACGCTCCAACTGAGTAATCGAAGTCCATGCGCCAAGACCACCAACCCAAATTCTGGTCGTCGGAGTAGCTTTACCGTATCCTATCTTGCACTGGAACTTGCCAATGTACTGACCGGACAACTCAACCTTAGCTCGGTGAGCCATGTCCAACGTTTGGTAGCAAACAAAAGCATTTCCAGTTCCTGCCGAAACGAACCGAAACGACGTCGCAAGGTGAGAGGGAGAAAAACAAACAGACAAACTGTCAAAACGTCAAGAGGGGTAAGTCAGCGCTCGTAAAATATTTATGTAATTCGTCACCCACGAGGGGTATTTTCTTCAAAATGAAGAAGAAGACATGGTGCCCGATTTTCTGATGGCTTTGTACCGGACATTTCGGTCTATGTATTCGTCAATGATATCATGCATAGGATCCCATGTGTTGTTCTCTGTTATGCTGAAGTATCTGAGTTGATGAAGTACAGATTCACTTGAAACACCGCATTCTTTAGGCGACCTCTCCTTGTTATTAATGGCTTCAAGGTCCGACTGCAAGCTTTCCGTAGTTCTTGGCAGATAACTATCACCTAATTCTGCGTTGTGCAAGTCATGCCGGGTAATATAACACATCCTACAGAAAAGTTTAGCCTGTGGTCCCAATAGCCCGAAAATGTCGTGGATCGCAAGTGTATCTCCTAGCACATTAACCAAGACAGCTCTCAAAGTGAATTTAGTCTCTCCATCAACGGCAATAGTGACACCTTTGTTAGACTCTAGTTGATATAGGTCTCTGATAAGAGGGCGCAAAACTTTCTCATAGCCATATTTCTTAAGGTCTGCTGCACGAACAGATAACACTACGTATCAGCCCTGTCGTCGTAAAATATGAGCTACTTAGTCGCCTATTTTTAAGGGGGCGCTGATACAATGAGGTGGTTAATAGGGCGCATATTCGAAAACTACGGATGTCCGTGGGATTGGGGATTGAAAGTTCGATTCGTGGAACTGCAAATCTCTCAACTTCATCGGGAGCACACGGATGCTCGCGAATGTGTTGGAAGGAATCAATGGTGTGAAAGTTTGGTCCTTTATAATCATACCATCTACTAGAGATGGCTCGACGAAGAGTGATTCGGGAGAAGAAGGACGCATCGCAGGCGGTCGCGCTGTAGCAAGAATCCCGGAAGAACGTGGAACGCTATAGACGGAAACGGAGACAACAGACCCACCTCTTCCAAGAGAAGAAGGCCGCCTGGAAGAAGTCAAGTGCGAGGAGATGGTGCTGTTTCTAAAAACACACCAGTTTTATCAGAAGCTCACCATATCCCGCAAAGGCTCCATGTTGCGGCGAGTTGTGCAGGATTAAGTATGAGAGCATTTTGGCGTATGAAAGGTAGAAGCAACACTTCCAGGAAAAATTAAATGGCGCTGAGAGCACAAGCAGTGAGGGTCAATGCAGCAGAAGAAACGACTACATCAGTTAAGTGGACGATGAAACCTACCAGCCCACATCTAAAGCACAATACAGCAGCTGGTAAGGATAATATCGGAACTAAACTCATCGAGATGAAAGATGTCCACTTATTTGCAGAGACTGATAGTCTGAATCTAGAATTAAGAACAGTTTCCCTAGGAGTAGAAGGAAGGGGTTAGAACAATCAAGCAATCATGATCTTAAATGCTGCCTATGAAGTGATATCCCAAATCATCTTTCGGCATCTGACACCAATAGTGAATGAGTTCGTAAGAAGTTATCAAGCCGGCTCTTCGAAAATATTCTTAATGGTTATAACCATTTAAATCACTAACATTAAACGTATTTTCGGTTTGTTATTTTAAAATAACACTGCGCATTGAACACGCGTGCTTAGGGGCAAGAGTGGCGGTGTGCAAAAGAACGGTGTGTAGAGGCGAAAAATGAACCACGAGCTCGCCTAACTTAACGGCGCACCCAGTATCCATAAGATAGCAAAAGCTGAAAGAATACGATGGGCAAGGGTTGTTGCAAGAATGCCGGACAGCAACCCTGTAAAGATGGCGAAGACCTTCAATACGACAGGCGGAAAGTGCAGCGAGCTAGATGGGCAAACCTGTTAAAAACAAAGCAACCGAGGATGAAGCTAACTATTGTGAATTTTAAGACTTATACCTATGTTTCTTACCGCACCTCTCCGCAAAACCAAAATTTTAGATATTGATATACTGGAAACGAGGTATGAAGCGTACCTCATTGCCTTCTGCCAAGTCGATCGGGCTTACGTGCCCGGCTTACCACCATCGTCCGATTTGTGCAGTGTGAACATTGAATGGTTCTCCCAACAACTGATGTAATCTGTGGTTCTTTTTCCTTTTACACATACAGTATTCATTTTGCAACCCACCATTCCTGCCCATAAACGCATATTGGAAAAATTTCGAAGAATTCGACTAACAAAATTCTTTGTGCAATTTTTGGCGAATTTTGGAAAATTATCTAGATTTTAATACTAATACGTTTCACAAGGGCCCTTCTTAGCCTTAGCCATCGCGCTTCAGAGTTATTGAAAAACAACGTTTTTCTCCATTTTCAAAGGTCGTTGAAAAAAAAATCAAAATCGATTTTTGTTTTCAAAAACTGCTGTAATGCATTCAAATGAACGCAAATAAATGTGAATTGGTGGAAATAACTGAATCTATCTCCCTAATGTTCAATTTTGACCTCTCTTATTTGCTTTTCTTGTTACATTTTATAATACATGAAAAAGGCACCATAACCTCTAGGTGTGGTAGAAGTGCTGTAAGTGCAGTGAGAACTAGTAATTACGGTTCAATTGAAAATTCTGGAATCACTGTTCAACAAACTATTGTCGCCGCTATGACTGATTGCCGATGTCGATAGCAATAGTGCGAGTGGTTGATTGCCGATGGCCAAAGCTCTAACGAATTTTCCTCTGTAATTACCAAGATATCTCACTTCCGCCTTTTATAATGATTCCTATTCACATATAACACTAGATACGCACTGGGTTATATAATCCGGAAGTTTGTTTATGGATCCATTGTCCAATTGATAATGGTAGCATTAACAGACGGGCTTATAGTAAGTGAAAGTGGCCTCGGACTGGCCATAAAATACTAGGCAGTCTGAAATGGGTCACTGGATCTGCAGTAGAGGTAACACCTTCTAACTCCCGGATTAAATCTATCTGTAAAACAGACAGCTTTCTTAAATGACATCACTGCCAGCCAGTGGGGGTTAGAATGGGCAACCACGCAGGAAGGCACCATAACCTCTAGGCACCATAACCTCTAGGTGGATAATTCTGGGTTTTCATAATTCATTATCGGAATCTGGGAAACTGCTACCGGAGGAGTGGAAGGAACGGGTCATTGCGTCGAAGACAAAGTACATGCAAGTGGGCGGAACCGAGCGTGACGAGGTGGTCGATGAATTCGTCTACCTTGGATCCTTGCTAACGGCTGGTAATAAAGTTAGTCGTTAAATGCGAAGGCGCATCATCTGTAGGCCTAGTACGGGCTCCAGAAGAAACTGCAGTCAAAAAAAATTACAACCTCATCAAATGTATCATGTACAAAACGCTCATAAGATCGGAAATCCTCTACGGACATGGAACTTGGACCATGCATGCTTGAGGAGGACTTGCAAGCACTCGGAGTATTTGAGAGACAGGTGCTTTGGACCATCTTTGGCGGTATGCAAGAGGACGATGTGTGGAGGCAATGGATGAACCACGAACTCGTCCAGCTCTACGGCAAACATCGGGTATCATCAGCATGGCATGTTTCAAGAATGCTGGATAGCAACCCTGCAAATATGATGTTCGCTTTCGATACTGCTGATACAAAAAGGCGCAGCGAGCGAGGTAGAATACATTCGAGGATGGAGAGATGTGGCTTCAAAACGTGAATTGTTGCGTCAAATTGTTGATTCAGTGTTATCTGTTAAAGTGTTAAAGCTAAATTCAAGAATGAATATCCCGCAGAACAATCTTCAAATTCAATTTTAACCTTGGAATTGCTTTGAACATTATCCTATGAACGGTTTTCGGCAGTGAAGTAATCAATTACGAAAAAAATAGTTTTACAAAATATTTTGAGTTTTTAGTGGAATGTCTTTATTTGTCAGTAGCAGACCCGACGAACTTCGTTTCGCCTAAAACCGATCGTGTTATTTCGAAATTTCTGTTTCATTTGTATGGGAGCCCCCCTTTCCAGAAGAGGGAGGGGTTTCGAACCACCTTAAGAACCTTCCCCGGTCCCAAAAACCTCTGCATACAAATTCACGCCGATCGGTTCAGTAGTTTCCGAGTCTATAAGGTTCAGACAGACAGAAATTCAATTTTATGTATATAGAAGAAGATAAGATGAGTTCATCTTCTTCTTCATTGGCATTACACAGGACATTGCTGCCTTGCAGCTTGGTGTTCATTAAGCACTTTAACAGTTATTAAGTGCGAAAGCCAAGCTACCATTCTTGCACCATTTCTGTTGAAACACGATGATAATTTTATTCCCAGGGAAGTCGAGACAATTTCCAACCCGAAAATTTCCTAGACCGGACCGGCAATACGAACCCAGCCACCCTCAGCATGAAGATGAATTTGAAAATAAGCTTTCAATATTTTTGCTGCCCACTACATTGATAAGGTTTCAAAAACTTTCAAATGAAGTGAATACACAGGATTCTGTTTTTACACGATTTTTTTTTCGCTCGTATTTTTGATTGTGTGACTTCAGTCACAGAATCCAGTGTAATTTATATTTAATACGTCTATTATTGACAATGGCGACTCTACCACAGGCGCTGTCAAGACAATCATTATATAGATAACATAAGGATCTCTTCTAACGGAGAGTCCTAAAAACGTTTAAGTTATAAAGGTAATGTGTACATTATGAACTGTTAGAAAGTTGAAAAATTCATCATCCTTACCCATTAAAGAGCGGGCAATTCAGTCAAACACCATTAAAAAACAGATTGATCCGCCTAGCGGCGATGATTGTCGTGCATCGTAAAATGTAATGAAAAATCATCAGTTTTATCCAAATAAGCTAAAATTTTCAGAGGGCACGGAAAATATGAGACAGAATCGATTGAGCATGGTGAAGCAAAATCAATTTTAGAAACACTTCATACAGATATAGAAGAAGATAGATTTTTGGTATAGCTTAACTTGAACCTGTTACTAATACAGCTATTACCTGTACCCTATTGATTTTAAAATATGTTTCTTTATTTCGGTTAAATGCTCCCCCGAACACACGCTACGCGGCTATCGCATTGATTCTATCACTGGATCGTTGCATTCTATAGGTTAAAATAACGCTTCGGTACCATCGCGATAAATAGTCGCCGCAGTCGTCCAGCGATAGTGACAGTGCATTGTGTTTGGGGAAATTATAAGCACGTCAGGTAATCACTGATGATTGTAACTAACCAAATGGTTGATTAGAAAAAAAAATCGTTTACGCATAATAGTAGCAATAGTGATAATAATTTTAAAGATTTCAAAATGATCTTAAGCGTGCAAACTCAAGTACTGACCGAAATTTTCGTGCGGTTCGTGTGACCGTTACTCTCGGCAGCCGGTAAATCGAATGAAAAACAGTTCAAGTTATTCGTCGCTGGGGCTTTTTGTTTACCCAGTCAGTTATCGGAATCTATTTGTGCCGTGCGGTTCGCGTTGTTGTATTTCGTGTTAGTTTTGAAGAAAAAGCAAAACACAACAGTTTCATCAGCAGAATATTGACTGTTTTTGATGTAATTTAACACGCAAGTGACGGTCGTTTCGGTCGTGTGGTGGGCTTTTTTTAGTGAATTGGGGCTTTAGTATATAAGAGTTTATAAGTGCACTTCGTTTTGCTGCGGAGTAAATGAATGCGAATATATGGATTTCGCAGAGTGGAAGTGATATATTCTGTGTATGGAGAAAATGGGAATTTGTTTTGTAAAATATGTCTGCAGTTATGAGACGTCGCAACTCATTAAAATTAGTACACATGATAGTGCATCCATGCGTGCACTACTATTGACTATTCTAATTGTCACGACTCGCGTCGCATCGCGAGTGCTCAATTGCACGTCTGGTTTGGCCCGATAATATGATCAATTGATCAGTAACGTCGGAAAGTGTTTTTTGCAATTCCTCATCATAATATTTGATTTACAGTTCGTCTTTGAGTGATAAAACGGCCTACTTTTCCATACTTACGAAATGGGTGCTTTAATGAACATTATGCAACTCAAATGGGTTGCATAATATTCATTATAACACTCATTTGGATGCTATAATGAAAAGCGAACATCAGAACAGTAGTTACATGACTACATTTTGCTGAATGAGCTTAGGTATGTGTTCAAATAGTGTATTCTCAGCGTCGCGTAATAAATGAAATAGTTTGATGGACATGACATCAAAAATTTCCAAAAGCAAGTACATCTATCACTTCACGGTTTATCGAATTTTGCAATGTGGCACGGCAACATAGAATCTCTGCAGCAACATAATTTATTGGTAAGAATGTTCATGTGTAGTAAATTCTGGAAGGAATTAAACAAGTACAAGTCTCGCGCTTAGTTTCATAGGGGCATAGCTGTATTGATCGATTTCTCTTCATCGATGTTTTCTTTTTATTATTGTACCGAAATGCGCTAGTTTTCCGATAATTTAATGATTTGGTGTGATAAAGGATGATTATATCTTGCACCAGAATCAATAATCACGGTTGTAGCTTTTGAAACAATTGAGTTATTAACCAAATATATAATCGATTAATAGAAATCGATCAATACAGTTACGCCCCTATGAAACTAAGCGCGAGAAGTATAATTTTGGTACAGATTTTTCATATTAAAGTCCATTTTTCGTCATTGAAAAAAAGCGTGTGCAGCTCGTTGCAAAACTTGATTTTTTCAGCACTCGTAGTATTTATCCAACTCGGCAAGCCTCGTTAGATAAACGTACGACTCGTGCTGTAAAAATCATCTTTTTGCAACTTGTTGCATAAACTACTATTTTCGTCATTGCAAAAAATAGAGTGTGTAACTTATTGCAAAACTCGATTTTTTGCAACTTGTCGCACAAATTACTATTAGAACATCTATTTGTGAAGAATAACATGAATTATAATGAAGTTAGCAGCTAAAAATATGTAGAAGATAAGAAAAACGTTATCTAATTGTTGAACTGTAGAAAACGGAGGAGTGTTATTGCTCGGAACGCCAACAATACCCCTCCCCCCAGACCAATTTTCTGGCTACGCCACTGGTGCGAACACATTATTAAATGTATTATTTGAGAACTAAGATTTAACTTTCTAACTGCAAGTTGATTGCAGCGCCGCATTCTAGATAGATTTTAATTCAGGTTTGATGGCTTCTTCCAGAACACATGAAAACGTTGTACACCCAGTTTTTTTTTACGCGATTGGAGTTCATTAAGTTCTCAACCAAGAAATTAATTTTCTTTGATTTTTAGTAATTTTTTTCGTGGGAATAACTCATTGCTTCATTATTGACGCTGAAGGTCTTAAACGACCAAAACCAAACCGTGTAAAAAAAAACTGGGTGTATTCTGATAATCCTCCAACTTTCCAAGCAAAATTTTACATCTTTTCAAAGATATAAACACAGCAGATCTCAATGAATCGCCTGCTTTGAGCGTAATTACAGCGGCACACTAGGACTTAACTTTCTGAAATCAGTATAGCGAAAGGCATCTAAGGTTCGATTTCTCAAAATTAAGCCCCTTCATCGAAAACATATTTGGTAGGCGTAGTAGCGGACACCTTCCTACATAACCGGTACCAAATAGTTTTTCATGAAAAGTTCCTAATTTTGAGAAAACCCGCGTTAGATGTCTTTCGCCATACAAATTTCTGGCGGTTTACTCATGCTGGCTATTTGCGCATATACGATAGCGCCTGAATGTGGAAGCGGCGAGTAGAAAATCAGCCACTGCCAATAATTCATTGGCGATTTGGCGTTGCAACAAAAAGAAGAAGCAGAATGTCGCGCATTCAAAAAATTTGCACGGGAAAAGGTAGGAGAAAAATTTTCAAACCCTTCTCAAAAATTCTAGAAGTATGTAATTTAATTAAAAACGGTTATCAGCGCGTTCTTGGAATTCTCTTGCACTGCGTAATAGACGAATAATTTAGATTTCAAAATTTTGGTTTTGATTTTTCGTTTTATTCACAGTATTAAATATTCCCAACCTCGTACTGACAACCGTTTTTAAATAAATTACCTCTAGAAATGTGGAGGAGTCTTTTATTTTTTTCCATTTCCCGTGCTTATTTTCCGAATTCTGCTTCTTTTTTTTCTTGCAATGCCAAATCGCCAGTCCGAACCGATACGTGAGAAGACCATCCGTTCGGGAGTTATATTGCCTCAAAGGAAAGCAAACTCATTTTTATATTTTTAGAACAGAAAAATAGCTTGTACAGACAAGCTCTTAATACTTAAACTTTGCATCGCGTGAGTGACGAGCTGTGAATTGCAACATCGTTTTGCGCGAACTCGCTCTCTTTAAACCATTGTAGCTCACTTCCCGAAACAAATAGCACGAATGAGGGTGGAGAGCGCAGAAGTAGTGCTCACCGACTTCTTGACTTTTCAGACAAGAGAGGCATCATTCAATAACAGCAATAATTTACACAGTAACCGTAAAGAGTGGATAGCGTACACGCATCATTCTGGCGGTTTTGTTGGTGCTCTTGGTTCGAATCCAAGAGGCAGCCATGGGAGGAAGGGGTGGGACATTTAAAACCGATTGTTTTACTATTTTTGTACACACAGTCCATAGTAACTATCATACTGAGACCTATATAGGAGACTCTGAGTTTTAATGAGCTAAAATATACCAAAACAAATTTTTGCTTTAGGGAAAGCTTCTTAGTTGTCGACTAAGCGTGACTAAACAGGACGGCAGGGCTGTATGACTCAAGTATCCCAAAATAAAATATGTTTTCAGGGGATGTTGGAATGCGATTTTAGGTGAACAATAGAATACTTTCAATGCAGAATCAAGACCCATATGGGCGCCGGCAATGCGAAGCCGTACTCGAGGATGCACAACATGTTAGCTTTGGGGGAGTTGATAGTAACTATTAGCGCTCAACTGCGACTCATGGGGGCGCCGGCAGTGCGAAGCCGTACTCGCGGATGCACAACATGTTAGCTTTGGGGGAGTTGATAGTAACTATTAGCGCTCAACTGCGACTCATGGGGGCGCCGGCAGTGCGAAGCCGTACTCACGGATGCACAACATCGCGGATTTAAAACCGATTGGTTTACTATTTTTTGTACACACAGTTGATAGTAACTATCATACTGAGACCTATATAGGCGACTCTGAGTTTTAATGAGCTAAAATAGACCAAAACAAATTTTTGCTTTAGGGGAAAGCTTCTTAGTTGTCGACTAAGCGTGACTAAACAGGACGGCAGGGCTGCTACGTACGTAGATACGCTGAAGTGATGAATTGATCGCTGGATGGAAATTCTGGACTTTGATACTAAATGTCATCATTTTCTTTTTCCCCTTTCGAGATCCTAGAGGATTGAGATACTCTACCTCATCCAAGTGAAGAGATAATCTCAAAGCGTGAGGATGCGTTTGGAAAAATGGATGTGCCGTGTAACGATTTCCATCCATGAAATTACAGTAATATTTACTACTGCCGATTTCTTCAGCTAGCATTTTGCGAGCGTTTGGGTTATTCACAATCAAGGCCAGTATATCCACAACCGAAATGTAATGTGCAACATCTTTGACAACGGAATATTTTTTGGTCAACCCAAACGATTTCACCAGTTTCCTCTTTCCAAGTATAACTTCCTTAGGAATAGGAATGGCACATCCAGCGATACCAGCAAGATATGATAAATTCTTCATTGGATGTACAGCAAGTATATGCCGTTTAAGGGTTTTAAAAGTATCAAAAATGTAGAAACATTCTGAACAAAGAAAAGGTAGCTCCGATTTACTACTCGTATTTATATTATGGACGAGGCGATAATGGTCCTTTAGTTCCGAAATGTATCCGTCAACTAATTGACCACATTCCGGTAAATGACAGCGGAATCCTTATTTGAAACATCACTTGATTATTTGAATATAATTTTTGGTATATATTTAGTAAAAAGCTTACCTCTAAGGAGTTTCATAACCTCCGTGTCCACCGTTTTCGACAAACGATCCATTTTTGAAAAAAAACCCACTTAGTTCACTATAATTTATACTCGAGGTTTAAGTTCGGAAATAAGTCGATTTCACGTCTTAATGGCGTCGGCAATTTTCACTCAAAATCGAATGAAGTCATTTGAATCGACATATGATTACATTTTACTCAATTTGATAAAAAAATGTTAGTCATTTTTTGACATATTGCATTCTTTTCCGAAAATGAGTGAAAGTTAAACATAAATTGAGTAACATTCAACGGGCGTGTAGACAAATTTACAATAGTCCATCAAACATCACAATTTTGTAAATCTGGTCATTTGTGTGTAACATTGATATAAACAATCTAGATAAATATATGCCCTTTCCAAATGTTGGTCCACATTAATGTTAGATTATGCTAAATTGCTTCCTAACCAATTTTTTATACTTCCAAAATGTGTCGTTAGTTGATGATAGGCTGCTGAACCTATAATTGGCGCTGTAGGCATAAAACACGCTGATAAATTTTCACTCAATATGGACATGAAAAAAGTTTTTGTTAGAAAAACTTTTTTTCCTTAAATATGTCACAGGAACATTATTCCCAGAAAAGTTAGATAATTAAAATACCTATCCGCAGAAAAAAATTCATCGATTTCTGAGATGAGGTTTTTTTGTAATATCGATTTTAATTTTTAAAATTAATTTTTTTCAGTGTAGAAATCGGTATTTTATTTTTTGGATATTTTTCCAAAAAACTTCTGGGAATTTCACGACAGTCCGCCATACAACACTTTTTTGTAGGTCTTGTCATTTCAGAGTTACATCGATTTATAAAAAATCCATGAAAAAAAATTAGGCCCTCATCAAATGCTACTCTTGACAATTTTTGAAAAACTAAGTATGCAGAGTGGCTTAGAAATACCATTTCTTTATGCCCACCAAGTTTCATTCGATTCTGAGATGGTGCTGCCAACCGCTGGTCGAGTTGGCGCGAAATTCGTCTGTTGTAGCAGATAATATATGTACTTTTTTGCACTATTAGTCATAAAGGAGAAATGATGGACAAAAAAGTTATTTTAAATTAGTTGGTTTTTAAAAATTGGTCGAAATATTTTTTGCCTTTCTCGTATACTAAGTATACGTAAAGGCTATATGATCGCTCCAAAAACAAACTTTTTATAAAAGGCCCGGAGACCCATAGAGTGATGTCTGTCTGTCGAAATGAGGTGGTGTCTGTGTGTGTGTGTGTGTGTGTGTGTGTGTGTGTGTGTGTGTTTTTTTTTTTTTTTTTGCAAGGGTTAAAGGCCATCAAAAATCTGCGCGACAGACACCTCGAGCATCCACACTATGCTCGAAGGCGAACAGGGATGGGCTCCTCCCGACCTGCTAAAAATGTGCCTCCCGGATAAACCGGGTCCCTTATCTTCCTTGCCTCGATCCCCCCGGGACCACGGGATTCTGCGACTACTTCGGGGGGGGCTGTGCTCATGCACTTCTTCTAAAATTCCGGCCCCTAGCTTAGGCTAGTTCGCCGACTGGCTGGCTAATCCACTGCTCCACTGCAACGTAGTCTCGATCCCTCGACGGTCATGCAACGAACTTCCTGACTCGAATCCTCCTGATTTCACAAGGCGTCGAGGGTGGTCCACCAGTTCCGGTGAAGGAAACTTCCGCACTGATGGTGCCCCGACTACCGGCGGCTATCGCAGGGGACGCTTTCGCGCATTGCGCCGTCTTCGTCTTCGGGTTGCAGAGGTGGTCCGACAGTTCCGGTGGTGGGTGACGTCCGCACTGGCGGTGCCCTACATACCCGAAGCACTTCCTTCTTCTTTCTTCAGCAGGTTGGCAATTCGAGTGCCGAGGTCGGTCCAACGATTCCGGTTGGCAGAAGACATCCGGTTCGCTGGCGCCCCGACGACCCGAGGCCAAACACTGCTCACTGGACTCACACTGGATTTCCCCCCGAGACTACGCTTATTCGCTGGTCACTTCTCCATCTACGCTGCAGTTCTGACAGTATTTGCGTCACGACTCTGCTGACCACATTCCACGTGCCTTCTTCGTGACACATTCGCTCTGCGATGTTGTCCGCCCTTAGTGCAGGCATTCCTCTACGTACTTCCGCAAACCTTGGGCAATCGAATACCACGTGTTCTGGAGTCTCTTCGACATTCTCGCACTCTGGACATAACGGTGAATTAGTATGTCCAAACCGATGTAAGTACTTCCGGAAACATCCGTGACCCGACAGAAACTGCGTCAGGTGAAAGTTCACTTCACCATGCTTTCTGTTCATCCACACCGACAGGTTTGGGATGAGCCGGTGGGTCCACCTCCCTTTCTCCGTACTGTCCCACTCTTGTTGCCATCTCGCCAGCGATCGGATTCTCACCTCCTTCCTTACGTGTCTGGTGTCTCTTCGCCGATAACACTCGATGTCTTCCTCCAGGGTGATGCAGATGGGTTGCATCCCAGCAATAACGCATACAGCCTCTGACGATATCGTTCTATATGCGCTCGCGACTCGAATGGCCATCAGCCGGAACACACTTTTCAGCTTTTCCCGGTTCCGTTTGGTTTGCAGTGCATTACCCCAAGCAGGAACCCCATATCGCAGTATCGATGACGAGACACTAGCTAGCAGACGCCTCGTGCTGCTTCTTGGACCGCCTACGTTTGGCATGATCCTCGCTATTGCGTTCATTGCCTTCGCCGACTTTTCACAGGCGTAGTCAACGTGGCTGTTGAAATTTAGCCGATCGTCGATCATCACTCCCAAGTGCTTCAGTGATCGCTTCGAAGTAATCGCATGGCCTCCGACGACGATCTCCATCCGCTGGATCGCTTTGCAGTTGCTGACTAATAGCACCTCCGTTTTGTGGTGAGCTATCTGCAGCTTAACACCGCTCATCCAGCGCTCGATCATGGCTATCGTCTCCATCACCAACACCTCCACTTCTTCAAGAGTCTCGCCCATCACCGCTAGTGACACGTCGTCCGCAAAACCCACGATTTTCACTTTCCTGGGTAGCTGCAAAGTCAACACTCCGTCGTACATCCCGTTCCAAAGAGTTGGACCAAGTATGGAGCCCTGGGGAACACCCGCTGTAACGCGCATCGATTTATGTCCTTCGTTCGTATCGTACGTCAGAACTCTACCCTGAAAATAACTTTTCAGGATATTGCACAGATAGTTGGGGACCCGCATTCTGTGCAGCGCCGTCGCGATGGCTTCAAAGCTGGCGCTGTTGAACGCGTTCTTCACGTCTATCGTGACCACTGCGCAGTACCGATCTCCTCGTCTCTTCTGCTTGGACGCCTTCTCAGCACTCTCGAGCACTGTTCGAATGGCATCCACCGTCGAAACTGCTCTACGGAATCCGAACTGCATATTCGACAACCCGCGTTCTCCTCTGTACATTTCGTCAGCCTATTGAGGATGATTCTCTCAAGGAGCTTCCGAGCGTGTCTAACAGGCATACAGGCCTGTATACGGCCGGATTGCCGGGTGACTTTCCTGGCTTAGTCAGCAATACCAGCTGCTGGATCTGGAATTACTGGAAAATTGCCTTCGTCCAGGCACTTTTGCAGCGCTTTCCTGAACATGTCCGGGTGTGCCAGGATCGCAGCTTTTAACGCAACGTTCGGTATTCCATCCGGACCCGGGGCTTTCTTCGCTTTCAGGCGTTTAGTCGCTTCTGCAAGCTCACTATTGGACACTTGTCGATCTTCTCCTTCTTCGTCGTACGGTGTTGGCGGCCACATGGTCGGATCATGTTTCGGGAAAAGACCATCCACGATTGTCTTCAATTTGTCCGGGCACATTTCAGCTGCCGTCGATGGGTCTTTGATCTTCGCCATCACGACCCGATACGCGTCCCCCCAGGGGTTGGCGTCTGCTTCTCGGCACAGCTCCTTGTAGCAGTCTGACTTGCTGAGCTGGATAGCCCGTTTCAATGCGGTCCTAGCTTCCCGGAACACCGCTTTGCGTTCCTCTCTCTCTGGTTCCGTCCTTGCTCTCTGTGCCCGCCTCCGAGCTTTGAGGCAAGCAGCGCGTAGCGTACTGAGCCTATCGTTCCACCAGTAAGCTGGACGCCGATTGCTTCTCGGTTCTAGTTTTCGTGGCATCGTAGCGTCGCAAGCCCTTACCATCATTCTTGTTAGCTCGGCCGCATCAATGATCTCAGTACTGCTGTCCGGTCGAAGTGCTTCAACGAATAGGTCTTTGTTAAAGGCTTTCGTTTTCCACCTCCGATCACTCGATATCCTTCTTCGTGTTGCACCAGGATTTCGTTGGCCAATACGGTAGCGAATCGCCTGGTGGTCGCTGTGGGTGTACTCCTCGCTAACTCTCCAGTCCATACTTGCCATCAACGAAGGACTGCAGAATGTGATGTCGATGATAGACTCCTCCCATCTCTCCGAAACGTGCTCACCGAGCCTTCATTACACAATCGTACATCTAGCTTCGCTAGAGCTTCCTGCAGGATATATCCTCTTGTGTTGGTCACTCGACTGCCCCATTCCATGGCCCAGGCATTGAAGTCACCTCCTATGACTACCGGCCTTCGTCCGATCAGCTTATCGGTTAACAGATCCAATATCTGGCTAAACTGATCCACGGTCCACCTTGGAGGTGCATAGCAGCTGCATATGAAGACGCCGTTAATTCTGGCAATCACGAAGCCTTCGCACGAACTCTCCACCACTTCTTGAATAGGAATTTGCCCATGACTTGTATCGCAGCCAAACCCGTTCTGTCTGTCACCCAGTTACCGTTATCAGGGGAACTCGATACGGCTCTGCAATTATCGCGACATCGCACATCGTTTCTGCTGTAGACTGCCATAACAGTTGTTGTGCGGTTTCACAATGATTCAGATTAATCTGAATTATCTGCATTTCTGCTGGCCTGCGATCGCCCTCTTGTAGGCTGGGCATTTGTAGCCACCCGTCTGATGGTCATTTCCGTCCTCTGAAGTGCATAGCATACACTTCGGTCTTTGCGTGCAGTCTCTCGCAAGATGACCCGTTTCCCACATTTCCAGCACATGTTAGATCTGTCTGGACCTTTACAAGCTCCTGCTCGGTGTCCAAAGCCCAAACACTTGAAGCATCTCTCCATAGATTTGCTCACTTCTGGGGCGGCTTTCAATGGGCATTTCGACCATCCAACCGTCAGTTTGCCTACTTCCAGTGCCTTATGAGCAGCGGTTACTGGCAGACGAATCATCGCTGTCTGTGTGCCTCCGTACGCCTTTCTAATCCGGATCGACATTTGTACCTCGCCTATATTGCACTGCGCCTGTAGTGCTACCCGCAGCTCTTCTTCCGACGTGATCTCGTCTGGGGCCCTGCACAAAATCACCATCTTTGGAGTTAAGGCTTTGACCTCCGCCTCTGAGCCCAATGATTTCGCAATTCGCTCCTACATAACCGAGATGTGAACCGCAGGGTCCTTCTTCAACTTGGAGAGTATCTCTCCGGTTTGTGTGCGCCTGGTCCTTATCACGTTTTTTCCCAAGTCCCTCAACTCAGGATCTTCTCTAACTTTTTTGAGAAGCGCTGCATACGTCGTAGCGTCGTTAGCCTTTACTAGCACAGCTTCCCCTTCGGCGTCTTTCTACGAGGCTTTTCTTTCCCGTTCTGCTCCATCCTTGCCTCTTTTCGCTTCAGCTCTTTCTTTCTCTTCTCCTTCTGACCTACTACGGTACTCCATCCTTCTCCCTGTGGAGTAGCGTCTGTCCCTTCGACGGCGACAGCTTCCGCCCGTGTCTGCCTCTTGAGTCCGCCTGGCCTGTCATCTCCCGGTGAGGTTCTTGCCCTTTTGGGAGTCATGGAGGCTGGTGAACTCTCCACCCCGAGCAGTTTCCCTTTCCCCTGCTTCTTAGGATATAACGGAAATGTCCCGATACCTCCCTGTTCCGGCGGAACTGCAACAGCATGTGTCTTAGTTTGTGCCAATGCGCGCTCCGCTACATCGGCCCTCAGCGTTGCTGTATCGAATTCGTTCACTGCCGATAATAACGCCTTACGGATCCTGTGAACCATGTCCTTAATCTCCTTATGAACGTTGTTCCTCCCATCCACGAAATTGTGAAGTTCCTCCACCAATCTCTTCGCGGCCACTATTTTCGGCTTTTGTGGGGGCTTGTCCAGCTCACTCTGCCCTGACCGTTGCTCCTGCAGTTGTTCCTGCTTCTTCTGCTCCTTTTGCTCCTGCTTCTGCCGCTGTTGTTGCTGTAGCACTACTGCCACTGACGGCGGTGATCTCACCAACCCACTACTGGCGAACGGGTTCGCCGCTCCTGAATCTGCTTCTGCGTGATTTGTTGAATTATTCATTCTATAGGGTCCCCCCTCCAAACCGTTATCTCCACCCATCGTACGTAGTCGCTTATGATCCATGGATTATCTTTGCAAGCAGTGAGGTCCATGCGAGGGTTGACACGGACGCACTTATATGGCCGTGTTCAGAGCCGATCGCGCAATCGGGAAAATCTCAACCGAGCCTAGTACTCACCAAGAAACTTGGTGGACGAGTATTGAACGTATTCGGAGGACTGCTAGTTTTTTACCGGGACGGAGGCGGCCGTACTGTTGGCCCACTCGCCATTTCAAGTCGGTGTCACCCTACCTTACTCAGGGAGTAGAACAGCACGACCGTCAGCCCAATGTCATCGTTTCCAATCCACTATCCAGATTCTGTCCGTTGTCGTAAGCCGTGACCAGTATATCGTAATTAGGACCTTACTGGTATCGATCCTAATGTGCCGGTTGGCACTCCTGTTGATGGGGCTGAAGTGCTTTGGAAGCGGCACGGGTCGCTTGTACAGAGCTGCTTGTAGACATGTGGTTTTTGTAGAGATTCAACAGAGCCCACTGTCAAACCTCCGCCACGTCCCTAGGCAGATTCCGCTTGGGCTGGCTGGGAACCAGTGAACTGGTACCAGGGCCAGTCATCTCCCGAGAGAAACGCCGATTGGTGGTTTTCATTGGCGCTCAGGAACAAGTCCCTCCCACCTCTTGTGTGTGTGTGTGTGTGTGTGTGTGTGTGTGTGTGTGTGTGTGTGTGTGTGTGTGTGTGTGTGTGTGTGTGTGTGTGTGTGTGTGTGTGTGTGTGTGTGTGTGTGTGTGTGTGTGTGTGTGTGTGTGTGTGTGTGTGTGTGTGTGTGTGTGTGTGTGTGTGTGTGTGTGTGTGTGTGTGTGTGTGTGTGTGTGTGTGTGTGTGTGTGTGTGTGTGTGTGTGTGTGTGTGTGTGTGTGTGTGTGTGTGTGTGTGTGTGTGTGTGTGTGTGTGTGTGTGTGTGTGTGTGTGTGTGTGTGTGTGTGTGTGTGTGTGTGTGTGTGTGTGTGTGTGTGTGTGTGTGTGTGTGTGTGTGTGTGTGTGTGTGTGTGTGTGTGTGTGTGTGTGTGTGTGTGTGTGTGTGTGTGTGTGTGTGTGTGTGTGTGTGTGTGTGTGTGTGTGTGTGTGTGTGTGTGTGTGTGTGTGTGTGTGTGTGTGTGTGTGTGTGTGTGTGTGTGTGTGTGTGTGTGTGTGTGTGTGTGTGTGTGTGTGTGTGTGTGTGTGTGTGTGTGTGTGTGTGTGTGTGTGTGTGTGTGTGTGTGTGTGTGTGTGTGTGTGTGTGTGTGTGTGTGTGTGTGTGTGTGTGTGTGTGTGTGTGTGTGTGTGTGTGTGTGTGTGTGTGTGTGTGTGTGTGTGTGTGTGTGTGTGTGTGTGTGTGTGTGTGTGTGTGTGTGTGTGTGTGTGTGTGTGTGTGTGTGTGTGTGTGTGTGTGTGTGTGTGTGTGTGTGTGTGTGTGTGTGTGTGTGTGTGTGTGTGTGGGTGTGTGTGTGTGTGTGTGTGTGTGTGTGTGTGTGTGTGTGTGTGTGTGTGTGTGTGTGTGTGTGTGTGTGTGTGTGTGTGTGTTTTTTTACAAGGGTTAAAGGCCATCAAAAATCTGCGCGACAGACACCTCGAGCATCCACACTATGCTCGAAGGCGAACAGGGATGGGCTCCTCACGACCTGCTAAAAATGTGCCTCCCGGATAAACCGGGTCCCTTTTCCTCCTTGCCTCAATCCCCAGGACCACTGGATGCTGCGACTACTTCGGGGGCTGTGCTCATGCACTTCTTCTAACATTCCGGCCCCTAAGCTTAGGCTAGTTCGCCGACTGGCTTGCTGAGATCCACTGCTACATTGTCTCGATCCCTCGGCGGTCGTGCCGCAAACTTCCTCACTCGAATCCTCCTGACTTCCCCGGCGTCGAGGGTGGTCCACCAGTTCCGGTGAAGGAAACTTCCGCACTGATGGTGCCCAGACTACCGGCAGCTATCGCAAGGGACGCTTTCGCGCATTGCGCCGACTTCGTCTTCGGGTTGCAGAGGTGGTCCGACAGTTCCGGTGGTGGATGACGTCCGCACTGGCGGTGCCCTACATACCCGAAGCACTTCCTTCTTCTTTCTTCTTTCTTCAGCAGGTTGACTGATCGAGGGCCGAAGTCGTTCCGACGATTCCGGTTGGCAGAAAACGTCCGGCTCACCGGCGCCCCGACGACCTGAGGCCAACACTGCTCACTATGCTGGATTTTCCTCCGAGCCGACGCTTGTTTGCTGGTCCCTTCTCCATCTACGCTGCAGCTCTGACAATATTTGCCTCACGACTCTGCTTACCACATTCCACGTATCTTCATCGTGACACATTCGCTCTGCGATGTTGTCCACGCTTAGGGCAGGCATTCCTCTACGTGCTTCCGCAAACCTCGGACAATCGAATAACACGTGCTCTGGAGTCTCCTCTACGTTGATACACGCCGGGAAGAATGGCGATGACGCATGGCCACATCGGTGCAGATATTGGCGGAAACAACCGTGTCCGGATAGGAACTGAGTGAGGTGAAAGTTCACCTCTCCATGCTCCCTGTTCACCCACGTCGACACATTGGGGATGAGCCGGTGGGTCCACCTTCCATTGTCTGCATTGTCCCACTCCTGCTGCCACTTCACCATTGAGTCCAGTCTCATCGTCTCCCTCACATTTCTGGTACCTCTCCGTTGGTAGCACTCGATATCCTCTGCTAAGGTTATGCAGATTGGAATCATCCCTGCGATAACGCAAACTGCCTCTGACGAAATTGTTCGGTACGCACTCGCCACTCGAATGGCCATTAGACGAAACACGCGATTCAACTTCCTACGATTACGTTTCGTCTTGAGCGCAGCTCCCCAGGCTGGAACGCCGTACCTAAGTATTGAGGATGATACGGTCGCCAGAAGACGCCTACAGCTGCCTCTCGGTCCGCCAACGTTCGGCATGATCCTAGCAAGCGCACTGACCATCTTTGCCGCCTTCTCGCAGGAATAGTCTACATGGGTGTTGAAATTCAAACGGTCGTCGATCATCACTCCTAGATGTCTCAAAGCCCGCACGGACGGTATGTCGTGCTCTCCGACGATAATCTGCATTCGCTGTATGATTCGGCAGTTGCTGACCAGCATCACTTCCGTTTTGTGGTGAGCAAGCTGCAGCTTGACCCCATTCATCCAGTTTTCAACTGCGTCGGTCGTCTCCGCCACCAGCATATCTACCTCTTCCAGCGACTCTCCGGTTATCGTTAGAACGACATCATCCGCGAATCCGAAGATCTGCACGCCTTTGGGCAACTTCAGCTTTAGCACTCCGTTGTACATAACGTTCCACAGCATTGGGCCAAGTATGGAGCCTTGCGGAACACCCGCCGTAACCCTAATCGACTTCTGCCCCGAGTTCGTATCGTAGACCAGAATCCGGTTTTCGAAGTAGCTCTTAAGGATTCTACACAAATAGCCAGGGACCCGCATTCCATGCAGTGCTACGGCGATGGCCTCCATGGCTGGCACTGTTAAACGCGTTTTTGACGTCAATTGTTACTACTGCGCAGAACCGATTGTCGCACCTCTTTTTCTTGGATGCTTTTTCTGCAACTTCAAAGACCGCCTTAATTACATCCACCGTCGAACTGCCTTTTCGGAATCCGAACTGCTTCTCCGATAAGCCGATCTCGCCCTCCATGAACTGCGTCAGCCTATTGAGGATAATCCTTTCCAGAAGCTTGTGTATGTGTGTGTGTGTGTGTGTGTGTGTGTGTGTGTGTGTGTGTGTGTGTGTGTGTGTGTGTGTGTGTGTGTGTGTGTGTGTGTGTGTGTGTGTGTGTGTGTGTGTGTGTGTGTGTGTGTGTGTGTGTGTGTGTGTGTGTGTGTGTGTGTGTGTGTTTTTTTTTTTACAAGGGTTAAAGGCCATCAAAAATCTGCGCGACAGACACCTCGAGCATCTACACTAAGATCGAAGGCGAACAGGGATGGGCTCCTCCGACCTGCTAAAAATGTGCCTCCCGGATAAACCGGGTCCCTTATCCTCCTTGCCTCGATCCCCCAGGACCACTGGATGCTGCGACTACTTCAGGGGCTGTGCTCATGCACTTCTTCTAAAATTCCGGCCCCTAGCTTAGGCTAGTTCGCCGACTGGCTTGCTGAGATCCACTGCTACATTGTCTCGATCCCTCGGCGGTCGTGCCGCAAACTTCCTCACTCGAATCCTCCTGACTTCCTTCGGAGTCGAGGGTGGTCCACCAGTTCCGGTGAAGGAAACTTCCGCACTGATGGTGCCCCGACTACCGGCGGCTATCGCAGGGGACGCTTTCGCGCATTGCGCCGACTTCGTCTTCGGGTTGCAGAGGTGGTCCGACAGTTCCGGTGGTGGATAACGTCCGCACTGGCGGTGCCCTACATACCCGAAGCACTTCCTTCTTCTTTCTTCTTTCTTCAGCAGGTTGACTGATCGAGTGCCGAAGTCGGTCCGACGATTCCGGTTGGCAGAAAACTTCCGGTTCACCGGCGCCCCGACGACCCGAGGCCAACACTGCTCACTATGCTGGATTTTCCTCCGAGCCGACGCTTGTTTGCTGGTCCCTTCTCCATCTACGCTGCAGCTCTGACAATATTTGCCTCACGACTCTGCTTACCACATTCCACGTATCTTCATCGTGACACATTCGCTCTGCGATGTTGTCCACGCTTAGGGCAGGCATTCCTCTACGTGCTTCCGCAAACCTCGGACAATCGAATAACACGTGCTCTGGAGTCTCCTCTACGTTGATACACGCCGGGCAGAATGGCGATGACGCATGGCCACATCGGTGCAGATATTGGCGGAAACAACCGTGTCCGGATAGGAACTGAGTGAGGTGAAAGTTCACCTCTCCATGCTCCCTGTTTACCCACGTCGACACATTGGGGATGAGCCGGTGGGTCCACCTTCCATTGTCTGCATTGTCCCACTCCTGCTGCCACTTCACCATTGAGTCCAGTCTCATCGTCTCCCTCACATTTCTGGTACCTCTCCGTTGGTAGCACTCGATATCCTCTGCTAAGGTTATGCAGATTGGAATCATCCCTGCGATAACGCAAACTGCCTCTGACGAAATTGTTCGGTACGCACTCGCCACTCGAATGGCCATTAGACGAAACACGCTATTCAACTTCCTGCGATTACGTTTCGTCTTGAGCGCAGCTCCCCAGGCTGGAACGCCGTACCTAAGTATTGAGGATGATACGGTCGCCAGAAGACGCCTACAGCTGCCTCTCGGTCCGCCAACGTTCGGCATGATCCTAGCAAGCGCACTGACCATCTTTGCCGCCTTCTCGCAGGAATAGTCGACATGGGTGTTGAAATTCAAACGGTCGTCGATCATCACTCCTAGATGTCTCAAAGCCCGCACGGACGGTATGTCGTGCTCTCCGACGATAATCTGCATTCGCTGTATGATTCGGCAGTTGCTGACCAGCATCACTTCCGTTTTGTGGTGCGCAAGCTGCAGGTTGACCCCATTCATCCAGTTTTCAACTGCGTCGGTCGTCTCCGCCACCAGCATATCTACCTCTTCCAGCGACTCTCCGGTTATCGTTAGAACGACATCATCCGCGAATCCGAAGATCTGCACGCCTTTGGGCAACTTCAGCTTTAGCACTCCGTTGTACATAACGTTCCACAGCATTGGGCCAAGTATGGAGCCTTGCGGAACACCCGCCGGCCCCGAGTTCGTATCGTAGACCAGAATCCGGTTTTCGAAGTAGCTCTTAAGGATTCTACACAAATAGCCAGGAACCCGCATTCCATGCAGCGCTACGGCGATGGCCTCCCAGCTGGCACTGTTGAACGCGTTTTTGACGTCAATTGTTACTACGGCGCAGAACCGATTGCCGCACCTCTTTTTCTTGGATGCTTTCTCTGCAACTTCAACGACCGCCTTAATTGCATCCAAACTGCTTCTCCGACAAGCCGATCTCACCCTCCGTGAACTGCGTCAGCCTGTTAAGGATAATCCTTTCCAGAAGCTTCCCCAGTGTATCCAGCAGGCATATGGGCCTATACGAAGCTGGGCTGCCCAACGGTTTTCCTGGTTTCGGCAGTAACACCAGTTTCTGAATCTTCCACTTATTCGGAAAGTAACCATCTGCTAGGCATTTCTGCAGCACCATCCTGAACAAATCTGGAAACGCCAGTATCGCAGTTTTTAAAGCCACGTTTGGAATTCCATCCGGACCCGGAGCTTTCTTCTTCTTCAGACCTTTAGCCACTGATGACAGCTCGTCGTTGGAGACTTGCATACCTGCAATGGTGACACGGTCTTCATCTTCGTACGGTGCAGGCGGCCACATCGTAGAATCATGTTGCGGGAAAAGACCGTCCACGATGATCTTCAGCTTGTCCGGACACATCTCCGCTGGCGTCGCTGGACCCTTGATTTTCGTTATTGCCACCCGATAAGCATTGCCCCAGGATCAGCGTCAGCTTCTTGGCACAACTGCTTGAAGCAGTTGGACTTGCTGACTTTGATCTCCCGTTTGAAAGCCGCTCTAGCTTCCCGGAAAACTATCTTACGTTCTTCTCTTACCGTTTCAGACCTTGCCCTCTGAAAACGTCTCCTGGCCCTGAGACAGGCAGCACGAAGATTGGCAAGAGATTCGTTCCACCAGTAATTTGGGCGTCGGCTGTCTAATGGCTCCAGTTTTCTTGGCATCGACGCATCGCAAGCCCTCGCTAACGTTTCCGTCAGTTCATCTGCTTCCAGATTTATTGCGCCGCTGTCAACTCGAAGTGCTTCGATGAAAAGCTCCTTGTCAAAGTCCTTCGTTTTCCATCTTCGCCCGGTAGTCCTTATCCCTCTCCGCGTCGTCGGTAGCCGTGTTCCAACACTATACCGGATAGCTTGGTGATCACTATGAGTGTAGTCCTCACAAACTCTCCAGTTCATGTTTCTCACCAGCGACGGGCTGCAAACGTCACGTCAATGATGGACTCCTGCTGTCTCTGCGAAATGTACTAACGGTACCTTCGTTGCACAGTCTGACTTCCAGCTTTGCAAGCGCCTCCAGCAAACTGTAACCTCTGGCGTTGGTCAGCCTGCTCCCCCAATCCACTGCCCAAGCATTGAAGTCGCCTCCGATGATTGCGGGTTTAAGGCCGATCAGCTTCTCCGTGAGTGGGGGTGCGTAGCAGCTACACACGAAGATCCCGTTGATTTTGGCGACAACAAAACCTTCGTTAGAGCTGTCTACCACCTCTTGGATAGGGAATCTGCCCATCACTTGGATAGCCGCAATCCCCGTAGCATCCGCCACCCAGTTGCCGTTGTCAGAAGGGATCCGGTACGGCTCAGCAATAATTGCCACGTCGCACATTGCTTCTGTTGTCGACTGCCACAACAGCTGCTGTGCGGTGTCGCAATGATTGAGATTCAACTGGATGATCTCCATTAATCCCGGCCCGCCATCGCCTTCTTGTATGCAGGGCATTGGAAGCCACCCGTCGTATGGTCGTTTCCATCCTCCGGTTTGCAGAGCAGGCATCGCGGTTGCTTCGTACAGTCCCTAGCAACGTGTCCTTCTTCGCCACATTTTCTACATAGACCGGATCTATCCGGACCTTTGCAGTTTCGCGCCTGGTGTCCAAACGCCATGCATTTGAAGCATCTCTCCATCTCTTTGGTGACCCGCGGAATGAGTCTCAACGGGCACACCGACCATCCGACTTTCACCTTGCCCACCTCCACCATTTTGTTGGCAGCAACTGCTGGTAATCGTATCGCTGCTACTTGTGTACCACCGTACGCTTTCCTAAGCCGGATCGTCATCTGCACCTCACTCAGCATACATTGTGAGACAAGAGCCTCCCTCAGTTCGTCTTCCGACGTAATCTCGTCCAGGTCTCTGCACTCGACTACTGCTTCCTGTGTAAGAGCTCTTACGTTTGCTTCACTGCCCAAGGAATTGGCAACGAGCTCCCGGAAGGCCGAGCTTTGATTGTTGGATCTTTCTTCAGCTCGAACAGCAACTCCCCCTTCTGGGTACGCCTAGTCCTCACTACTTTCTCTCCCAAGTCCTTGAGATCCGGGTTTTCTCTTACTTTCCTTAGGATTGCTGCATACGTCGTCCTGTCGCTCGCTTCGATGATCAGGGCGTCACCCTTGACCCTCTCCTGAGGAGATCGACGTTTTTCTTTCTTCTTCTGTTCCTTCTTCTTTTCCACAGTCACCTTCTGCTTCTTCCTCTTCTCTCGCTGGCTTTCTACGGTTTGCCACTCACCGTTCTTGGCGCCATCCTTTAGTACGTTAGCACAATCGTGCACGTTCCGCTGCTTCTTCAGGACTTCCTGCTCCCTGGCGAGTCCCTGCTTCGCTTCTCCGTGCGAGTATTTTGAATGCTCATTGGTGTCTGCTGTGTGTCTGCTGCATGCTCCGCTCCTCTCTCAGCGTTTTTCAGCTGCTTCAGCTCTTTTTTAGCGCGTTCTGTTCGTGCTCGGCAGCTTTAACGGCGGATTTGATGCTCGTCACTAGAACCTTTATCTTAGTGTGGACATTGTGTTTGTCCTTCACGAAGTCATAAAGCTCGTTGACTCGCTTCCGCACTTCCATCAGGTTGGACCTCCCAAGTTGTAGTTCCTCCTGAATAACACTACTTGCCGATTTTGGTGTGGACACCCTATTCTCGGATCCTAGCTCCTGTTGGCTTGCCTGGTTCTCAGAAGTCTTGGCCAAACTGCTGGTACTTGCTACTGCTGCCTGCGCCATCACTGGAGATCGCTGCAGCTTCCCACTCTTTGCGAAAACAATCGCTCCGCCTGCTCCTTCGTTGATTTTTGTATTCGTTTCCATGTTAAAAAGGTTCCCCCTCCGGGCCGTTATCTCTACCTGTTGTAGATAGTCGCCTTTTGTGATCCCATGGGTGCCTTTGTAAACAGTGAGGTCCATGCAAGGGTTGACTCCGGTGCCTGATAGCACCGTGTTCAGAGCCGGATCGACGTAGATCAGGAATGTTACATCTGAACCTACTACCCACCGGTATAGGTGACAGGTGTTGAGCGTTACCGGAGGCCTGCCAGGTTGTTTACCGGGACGGAGGCAGTCGAACCATTAGCCTGCCTGCCATTTCAAAAAGATGTCACTCTTTTTTACTCAGGAAACAGAATAGCTCGACTGTCACCCCATATACGCTTAATCCTATCCAAAAACCGAGAATCGTCCAATGTCGTTTGCCGTGACCAGTATACCATAATCAGGATCTTACTGGTATGAATCCTGATGTGCCAGTTGGCACTCCTCTTGGGCTTGTGTGCTTTGAGCGGCGCACGGTCGCTGTGATAGGGCCTGCTTGCAGATACATGCAGATTTTTAAAGAGGTTCAACAGAGCCCACTGTCAAACCCCACCACATCCTAGACAGGCTCCCTAACTCGCAGTGGCCATGGGGAGGGGTCGTCAAGCCCTTGGACAAAGTCCCTGCTGCCCTATGTGTGTGTGTGTGTGTGTGTGTGTGTGTGTGTGTGTGTGTGTGTGTGTGTGTGTGTGTGTGTGTGTGTGTGTGTGTGTGTGTGTGTGTGTGTGTGTGTGTGTGTGTGTGTGTGTGTGTGTGTGTGTGTGTGTCTCTGTGCGCACCCACCCAAAAAAAATGTATCAAATTTTACTGAACCGTTGATATTCATTGACAAATGCTAGTAATGAAGTAGTGGTTGACCATTTCATGGTATGAGATGGAGGAGAAAAAATTCATTAATTAGAAAAAATCAAATCCGAATCTTTCAATCTTACTATTGATTGGTATATCATTTAGCCAAAGGCTTCTATTCAATATTGAATAATCAGGATGGACAAGTGATAGACAAATATAAGAAATAAATTTGGAAATTACGATGAAAAGGAAGCTATCCTTGGCCAATAGTAGAGGAAACGCCGAGTGCATGTTTTAATTTAACCCTTTGGCATTTGTTGCAGTATATGCATCAGTATTCAAATTGTTTTGCAGATATGTTCGTTATCGTTTCCGACGGGTTTATATGATATTTTCTTATGCGAAAATCATGAGTTAGGTTGAGCAAATTGTGGAATACTCTAACAAAGATTCGTATGGAAAATTCGCATGGGCAGTTCACAATGCACATTTTCGCTCACTATGCAGGACAACAAATTTCCACCATTTTTAAAAAACCAACTAATTTAAAAAAATTATAACTTTTTTGTCCTTCATTTCTCCATTATGACTCATAGTGCAAAAAACTACATATATTATCTACTACAACATATCAAAAAATAAAAAATAATGATAAATTCGTTTTTGAGAAAATCGATCTTTGAGTTTTATTTTCAATAATATAAAAAAAAAATCGCAGATTATATTTTTTTCACATAGCCCCATTGATTACTTAAAACTTTGCCGAAGACATCAAAACGATCGGACAAGCCGTTTTAAAGTTTTTTTTTTTTTTTGAAGGTGTTCAGGGTGGTTTTGCTTAGGCCCTTGTCAAAAGCTAGGCTAGAATCAAAATGGCAAACCAATGATGCAAATAAATACAAAATACAAAATTGAAATCTCGAAAAATAAATCATGATTTCAATTTGTGTTCTGCATTGCACGGCCGGTAACAAAGTTAATCAGTTCAGTGCGTGTTTTTTCGGAGTAGCCATCGAGCAAGCGTTGTGCAGTGCGTGTTAATCGTCGCGAAGTACTTAAGATATCGAATCAGTCTTCGGGAAAATACGTGAGACACGCGATGCTTTTCCGTTTCTGTATCATCATGAATATGGCGTCGTTCAAAAGAAATAATTAGTCGCTTACCAAGGTGATTTCCAATATATTTCCTTCCCAACTACTTAACATACTATTTCTTCCCTGTGCGCTCATGGAAATGCAGAGGATTCCTCGGTCTCTTGTAGCAATGAGTGTCGAACCAATTTTCCTCCTCTTATCCTAAATGACTGTGAGGACGTGGCTGGCATCGTTATTGGTCTTGAATTAAAGAAACTCCGAAGAATGTACAGTGAGAAACGCTTTCCAGACCCGAGAAAATTATTCAATTGATGAGCTGTGCACAGGGCTTGTAAAAAGTGCAGATTTGTGAATATACTCTATGATAATTTGTTGCATGGAAATTCTCAGATTCATCGGAAGAGAGGAGATACACATATTCGATGTACTGTGTTTGTCGCACAAATACTGCACGAGAGAGTTGTGCTTCATTTTTGCGTATGAAGTATCGTTGCTCGGTGTTGCAACCTACTCACAACATCATTTAGCGACAAAGCTTCTCTCTCGCTTTGCTTGTGTTGCTGGCATTATTTACTGGTTTGTTTTGCTCGGAAGTTCCCTTTCTACGGTTCGGAACCGAGAAGGATTGCTTCATGCTACAACATGGTACTGAGGAGATACATGTTTAAATCGTTCAGTACTGTAGTAAGAGAGCAAATAGACACCGTCAATATACGTTCTCCATTCGTATTGCTGGAGTCTTTTCCGAAATCAAGCAAGGGCGTTAAATAAAATTATGGTGGAGCATAGGGAATGCACTTTTAAAATGTTGAACTATAAAAAAAACTTATTAGATGGAATAGAAAATTTTGTCAATATTTATTTAGTAGGCTTGTAAGAAAACCAGTTGAATTCGATATCTCGGAATCTGTGAAATTTAGACAGTTGTGATATTCTACAAAGTTGCTCGAAAGATAAAACACATTGCGAAGAATATCTTATTATTTCGGAATTCATCCGCTTGGCAGCACTAGCGCATATGAGACTATCACAGTTGAGTTGAAAATTTTAGAATCTGAAAAATTTAGGGAGTTGTGATTTTCCATAAAGTTGTTCAAAAGATCAAAACCATTACGGTGAACATGTCATTAATTTGGAATTTATCCGCTTGGCGGCACCAGTTGAATAAAAATCTTGCAATCTGTAAAATTGAGAGAGTTGTAATATTTTATAAAGTTGTTCGAAATATCAAAACCAAGTCAAAACCGGCAAACGTCTCATTATTTCGGAATTAATTTGGTTGGCGGAGCTAGCGTATATGAGAGAATTAAATATCTCGGAATTTGTAAAATTTGGACTGTTGTGATATTCTACAAAGTTGTTCAAGAGATCAGACCCATTGAGGAGAACATCTAATTAATTCGGAATTCATCCACTTGGTGGCGCTAGCGTATAAGACACTACCAGTTGAATTCGATATCTCGGAATTTGTGAAATTTAGAGAGTTGTGATATTCTACAAAGTTGTTCGAAAAATCAAAACGTTTACGGTGAACGTCTCATTAATTCGGAATTCATCCACTTGGTGGCTCTAGCGTGTATGACACTACCAGTTGAATTCGATATCTCGGAATTTGTGAAATTTAGAGAGTTGTGATATTCTACAAAGCTGTTCGAAAAATCAATTTTTTTTCGGAATTCATCCACTTGGTGGCGCTAGCGTATATGACACTACCAGTTGAATTAGATATCTCGGAATTTGTGAAATTTAGAGAGTTGTGATATTCTACAAAGTTGTTCGAAAGATTAAACCCATTGTGGAGAACATCTAATTTATTCGGAATTCATCCGCTAGCGCTAGCGTGTATAAGACTACCAGATGATTTAGATATCTCGGTATTTAAAATTTAGAGAGTTATGTTCTCTACAAAGTTTCTCGGAAGGTCAAAACCATTCTTTTTCAAATCTCAATAGTATTTTATTCATCTGCATGGGAACGCTAGCCACCAGTTGAACCGTATATCTTGGAATCTGTAAAATTTAAAGAATGTTGATATTCTACAAAGTTGTTTAAAAGATCAAAACCTTAAAGGTGATCATGTCATTAATTCGGAATTTATCAGTTTGGCGGCGATAGCGCATATGAGACTACCAGTTATCTTGCAGAGTTGTGATATTTTACAAAGTTGTTCGAAATATCAAAACTATTACGGTCAACGTCTCATTAATTCGGAATTCATCCACTTGGCAGCGCTAGCGTAAATGACACTACCAGTTGAATTAGATATCTCGGAATTTGTGAAATTTAGACAGTTTTGATATTCTACAAAGTTGTTGGGAAGATCAAACCCCCTGCGGAGAATATCTCATTATTTCGGAATTCATCAGCATGGTGGTGCTAGCGTCTATGAGTCTACCAGTTGAATTAAATATCTCGGAAACTGTGAAATTCAGAGAATTGTTATATTCTACAATGTTGTTCTAAAGATCAAAACCATTGTGGAAAACATATAATTAATTCGGAATTCATCCGCTTGGCGGCTCTAGCGCATATGAGACTACCAGTTAAATTAGATATCTCAGAACCATAAAAATTTAGAGAGTTTTGATATTGTATAAAGTTGTTCGAAAGATCACAACCATTACGGTGAACATCTAATTATTTCGGAATTCATCCGCTTGGCAGCGCTAGCGCATATGAGGCTATAAATTAAATTAGAAATGTTGGAATCTGTAGAATTTAGAGAGCTGCAATATTTTACAAAGTTGTTCGAAAGATCAAAACTATTACGGCGAACGTCTCATTATTTCGTAATTAATTTGCTTGGCGAAGCTAGCGTATATGAGATAATAAGATGTCTCGGAATTTCTAAAATTTAGACAGTTGTGATATTTCACAAAGTTGTTCGTAAGACCAAAAACATTATATTCATTATCTGAATATTTGGAAATCATGCGCTCCGCGGTGTTGGCATGTGAAAGATAATTCTAAGAGTTGAGATGTTCCACAAAGTTGTTCGAATGATCAAAACCATTACGGTGAATTAACTCATTAACTCGGAATTGATCCTTTTGGCTGCGGAAGCGCACATGAGGCTACCAATTGAATTAGATGTCGCAGAATATGTCACATTTAGAGAGTTATGATTCTCTACATAGTTTTTCGGAAGGTCGGAACCATTATATTTCAAATCTGGATGGAAATCAAATTGGTGGCGCTTAAGCACATTTAACTACATAGTGCAGCGGTTCTCAACCTGGGGTACATGAACCCCTGGGGGTACCTTTGCTGACCAAAGGGGGTACCTCGGACAAAAATGCATAATGGCGGATGTATGTATTACAATTCCAATAAACACTCATTGATCAAGCTTTGATAATTATGTAATTTTTGATACCAAAACTTTGCATTGTACATGATATGCATGGCGATTAGTAAACGAAAACCTATATAGTGGAATCTGTGAAATTGAGAGAGTTGTGATGTTTTCAATCACTGTCAACAACCACCGCTGCTGCACCATCGATGATTGCCACCAACGCCATCACTGCGGCAGCCGTTGTCGCTGGGATTTAGCGGTCCCAAAAAATTTACTCAATTGATGATATCGGCCCGACTGCCGCTTCATCATCAATGACCGCCACCAACACCGTTGTTGCCCGATGCCATCGTGCGCACTTCGTGCAATATCGATCAAAATGACGCGCGCGCGGAACACGGGCCAAGTGGTTAGCAGCTGACAATAATTTGATGTCCGTATTGGGTGCATCTGTTGGTTCTGATATTTTTACTGGGTTTGAAAAGAAATGAACTTTTCAATAGCTTAGTGTTGATAATCAAAACTGGCAAATTGCGGGAGAGCTTCCGATTTGATTGATATCTGAATATCGAAAATCTTTCGAATGATAATGGCGTCATTAATGTGCAAAATGTTACATAATTTTGTGATGGTAAACAATTTTGAAAATTTCATTTTAGTATTCGAGCCCTGTATCCTTAGTTGAAGATGACTTCTAATTTTTAATTTGTATATGCTCAACATAATGGCTTAAATTAGTTTCTTGACCTCAACAAAGCTTTTGTGGAGATTCCAACAGCCGAGATACCGGTCCAAAATGTTATTGAAATTCGATAATTCTGATGCCAAAATTGATTTTTCACCAAGATTTCATCAACGATTACCGATGACTCGATGAAGTTACCGAAATCTCGGTAAGATTTTTATTAAGATTTGTAGAAATCATTACTGAGATTTTAGCTGCTACATTCTTGGAAACCATCAAAATTAGATATTTAAGTTTGTTGAAGACGACGACTTTCTTAATTGTACATATTCTTAACTATCCTACCTAACTGAAAGTCTTACGTACACCAGTTCCGTTGGGTGGATCAATTCTGAAATAAACTAATTTCCAACATAATGGTTTTGACTTTCCGAACAACTTTGTAGAAGACGACTACTTCCTAAGTTGAATAGATTCCGATATATCCTACCTTGCCGAAAGTCTCACGTACACTAGCGCCGTTGGGTGGATGAATTCTGAACTAAACCAATTTCCAACATAATGTTTTTGACTTTCCGAACCATTTTGTATAAGACGACTACTTTCTAATTTGAATAGATTCCGAGATATCCTACTTTGCCGAAAGTCTCACCTACACTAGCACTGTTGGGTGGATGAATTCTGAACAAAACTAATCTTTAACATAATGGTTTTGACCTTTCGAACAACTTTGTAGAAGACGGCTTCTTCCTTAATTGAATAGCTTCCAAGATATTCTACCTTGCCGCAGGTCTCATGTACACTAGCGCCGTTGGGTGGATAAATTCTTAACTAAACTAATCTCCAACAAAATGGTTTTAACTTTCCGATCAACTTTGTAGAAGACGACGACTTTCTAAATTGAATGGAATCTATTTAATTTAGATATCAATCAAGATATCCTATCTTGCCGAAAGTTTCACGTACACTAGCGCCGTTGGGTGGATGAATTCTGAACTAAACTTATTTCCAACATAATGGCTTTGAACTTCCGATCAACTTTGTAGAAGACGACGACTTTCTAAGTTAAATAGATTCCGAAATATCCTACCTTGCCGAAAGTCTCACGTACACTAGCGCCGTTGGGTGGATGAATTCAGAACTAAACTAATCTTTAACATAATGGTAGCTTGATATGATAGCTTCTTTCTAAATTGAATAGATTCCGAGATATCCTACCTTGCCGAAGGTCTCATGTACACTAGCGCCGTTCAGTGGATCAATTCCGAGCTAAACGAATCTTCAACAAAACGGTTTTGACCTTCCGAAGAACTTTGTAGAAGACAACAACTACTTTCTAAATCTAACCGCTTCCAAGATATCTGTGTTCGTATCCGCATAACTCGAAAACGGCTGGATGAATTTTATTCTTTCCTTCAGCAGTTACATTCGTTATATTTTCCGACGGGTTAATATGATATTTCATCAATCGAAAATTATTAGTTAAGTTGAGTAAATCATAAAAAACTAAAATTAGGATTCGTATGGAAATTTCGCATGAGCAGTTCACAACGTCCATTTTCGCCTACTATGCAAAACTGCCGGGTCGACTAGTCTTATATATAAAAATGAAATGGTCTGTGTTCGTATCCGCATAACTCGAAAACGGCTGGATAGATTTTTTTCATTTCTTCAGCAGAAACATTCGTTATAGTTTCCGACGGGTTTATATGATATTTCCCTGGGACGGGACTTGCAAAGAGGAAAAAATGTAACTTCATCTGCAACCAGCAAGCGCTGTCACGAATTGTCAGATGCAACCAGCACCTTTTTGTGTGAAAGTATTGATATCCCTTAAAAAGTATTCCGAATGATTTTGTTTTACGAGTACTTTTTCACTTTGAAAAGAATTCTAGAATAGCCGGACAGCTTAATATTGCACAGTTATGAATACGTGTTTTATTCCCGATAGGAAAATCCCTTTTAAAATAAGATTATAAATCCGTAAATTGCAAACACTTTTATTGCGCTCAGAAGATTCTACCCGGGATTTAGGTGAAACACTCAAGGAAACAGTTGAGAATCGATGATCAACTGTGATGAAAAGAAGAACAAGTGTCAAAACAAGGAAAAAGAAGCCGTCTTTACAGGTCTCGTCTCAGATATTTCCTAATGCAAAAATTACGAGTAAAGTTGAGCAAATCGTGAAAAACTAAAATTGTGATTCCTATGCGAACTTTGCATGGGCAGTTCGGAATGCACATTCTCGCCTACTATGCAGGACAACGTCTGCCGGGTCAACTAGTATTAGATAAATATGTTAGGGGCCGTCCAGAAACCACGTGGTCATATAGGGGGAGGGGGGGGGTTTGGAAAATGACCACGATAAGCCACATGGGGGGAGGGGGGGTGTTGCTCTCGAACCACGTGGTTTTTTTACACGAAAAACTTTTGGTGAATAACAATAGCGGTGTAAAAAATACAAATCATCAAAATTTAATGATTTAATCATTAAACACAAAGCGCATCTTATGCTACGTACACACCAGTCAAGCAGTTCGACGAACATTGACTCCACCTCTCGTTTATTCAAACATTCATCGGCACGAACAAGCGGCACGAACAATCAATTTATTCGACTAACAATATCACACACGAACGACCGAAGCACCAACTCGAGCACCAACCATCAAAAAATATATGGGGGTTTGTGCAACTTCACTACAAATGCTCAAACATGTTCGGCGAACCTTGACTCCACCCCCGACAACTCAAACCAAAATCAAACCGTTTTAATTTTTCCCAACCGAGCCGCCAACTGTCAAATGGTTGTTCGAACAACTTCATACACGTTCCAACAAAGCAGCAACCGAAGCGTTTTCTTGGGGGTGGAGTCAATGTTGGTCGAACTGCTTGACCGTGTGTACGTTCCATTAGGGCCGATGCCCACGTAGCGTCTTTTCAACTCAGTGTTAAAAAGAATTTAGCATTAAGCATCGAGAAAACCCGGTAACGCAGCGTCGGTCGCAACGCCGATGCATATCTGAGTTATTTGGCCAACTTAGCTTTAGATCCTATTTCCATAAAAAAAAATAAACAAAAAAGCAGGTTGCGTTTCAGTCTCAATTTTCACCAAAAAAAATTGGGAAAGAAAAATGAAAAAATATTTTTTTTAAATTCCGCCGCAGATGGTTTTTGGCATCATGCCGCCGACACTTTTGCATCAGCGGACTACAGCTACAATTTTGAAAACTGTTCATGTTTTTACAATAATTCAAGAAAAATCTTCAAAAGAATGTCTTGTGGATATTCAGGAAAAATCCAGTAAAAAAATTTCCTGTAAAAACTTTGACCTTACTTCATACAATCCTGATAAAGTGCTAGCATTCAGAATGTTTTTTGAACCATTCTCTCTGGAAAATTTTGCTTGTAAATTTTGCTACAAATTGGTCATGAAAAAAAAAACAAAATATCGCCAGTGTAAATGCCGAAAAAAATTCCATGTGAATTCTGTCTGAAAATTCAAAACAGTCTCGTGGGAAATACATATAATTTTCGGTGGAAAAAAATGTTCATATTTTCATATTTTTTTTACATTCTCATGAATTTCTTCGACAAGTTCTTCCGAATCTTCACCAGAAATTCTATTTCATTTCCAAAATAAGTTTTTCGAACATTTTAGGGAGTGCACTTCAAAATGTTTAGTCTCCAGTTAGCCTTACGAGCAAAGGCATAGGATTGCCAATCCGGAGATGACGAGTTCGATTCTCGTTCCTGTCTAGGATGTTTTCGGGTGTCAAACATTGTCGACACCCTAGGTATAATGTATCCTTCGTACTTGCTACACAAGATATATAATCGTACAATTGCTGGCATTTAAAACTTTCAATTTATAACTGAGGAAATGCTAATAGAATAAACTAAGTTGAAAAGCAGACCAACTTACAGTTGGAATATGGAGCCATAGAAGAAGAAGACTTCTAAATTTTTCAAGAAAAAATCTTCTGAATTTTCATGAGAAATTAAATAGCCAATGCCACATGAAACACTTTGATATTACCGTTGATTTTTTGTTTTTGGATTTTTGTTTTCAAATTTGGAATTTTGAAATGAAATTTTTTACGCTCTTTGTGAATTCTATCACATTTTTTAAATTTTCCAAATATTTTTTTTATTCGAGGCATTATTTAGAATTTCCACGGAAGAGTCTATGGATTATCTTCAAAAAATACTTTGGATTTTCAAAGAATAAATCTCAAGAATCTCATAGAATTCTCAAGGTTCGTGTTTTTTTTTAATTTGCACCATAAATTCTTCCAAAATTTCATGGGAAATTCATTCTTCTTCGGAAAGTCATTTTGATTTCTTTGTAGGTTCAGCTAAACATTGCTTTAAATCTTTACCATGCAAAGAAGCACAAGAAATGATTTAAAAATTTTAAGGAATTTTCACATCAGAAAATCTTTAAAATTTTGATTTAATTTTCTAAGGAATTCCTATTGGAATTGCTTCTAAAGTACAACCTTCACAAGTACTACAAAAGTGCAATTTTTTCGTTATTTCCACTTGTAAAAACATCGAAATATCCTCGGGAAATTCATTATTGGTGTTTTAGATGAACTTTTTTTTCGATTTTCTACTGGAAAATCTTAGGAATTTCCATCGGAAATATTTTGGTATACTCCAAATAATTTCTTTTGGAAATTAAAAAAACTGCTGAAAATTTCTAAGATTTTTTTTGAAAAACGAAAAAAATTTCCATTGGAAATTTAGAAGAATTTCCTTTGAAGATTCATTAAATTTGCCCAGGATTTTGAAAAAAATCTTTAGAGATTATGTTAAAAAAGTAAGCTGGATTTTTTTTCTAATTTATACCGGAAGTTCTTCGAATTTGATGTTCATTGGAATTTTCATCGTAAATATGCATTTAGGATCCTTCTACGGATTCTTCTAGTTCTTCAAAATTTCTACCGAACCTTTTTAGGAACTTTTCCACAGAATTTCGAAAAAAATCGTTGAAATACTGAAGATTTTTCCGTGGAGACTCGAAGAATTTCTTCTAACTATTCTGGAGGGTTTCCTTGCAACTCCAGAATAATTATTCTTGAAAATTAGGAAGATCTTGGAATTTAAAATTCATCCAAGCAATACATGTAGGCAATTATTTAGGATTAAGAAGCCTAGTTCTTATGATATTGAATAATTAGGCTAATTGATCGAAAAATTTAATAATGCACCTAATTAGAACATTTAGGTGCATTTTTAAATTTTTCGATCAATAATGCACAAAATTCTAGTAGTGCGTATGAAAAAGGTTATGACATAGAGAAGTTTGCATTTAAAAATCAACATGAAATTCTAAATAAAATGCTTTTAAATTCATAAAAGGGTCTTAGAACTAAGAAGAGTCCGGCGATATGAAAAAAGTGGCAGTGTTCCAGAAAAAACACTCCAATTCCTAAAACAATCTAGGTAATAAATAGTGTTATAATAACGATTGAAATTGAATTCCAAAACAAATCTCAACCCTTTCAGGACGGATGGGTCATATATGCCCAGCGTTTTAGATTGTCTATTAAATCACAAAAGAGAGCTAGACCACCATTTTCTTCAGTAAAATTGTTCATCTAGATATTGGTTTTACAGAAAAAAATATAATAACTTTGGGAAGATTTCGATTCTAAGAGCATGCAAATGAAGTTGAAATGTTTGAATCATTCTGAACACACAGATAAGATGGGTCATCCTGAATGTTAAGCCAGTGATTGCTCTCAAGTTCAGCCCACGACTTCTCGGGTGATCAATCATGACATTTGTAATGTCCTCATCATCGGTATGTACCCAATCCGATGAAATAAGCATATGATCCTAATTTTCATTAACATGAGATCTAAGAGACAAGGTACCCAAAATTATCTTATCAGGTATCAGAACGTCGGCTCCAGGGGCACGTTCACCTCAATTCGGGAGATTTGTGCCATCGCCTTCACAGCCTTTCTCATCACGCACCTGACGGAAAAGGAAGTGAACAAAATGGAAAGGAATATGGATGGGAGAAAAATGGGAAGTTTGGGAAAGGTACCCTTGAAGAGGGCATACAACGTATACAACACGTACAAAAGCTCATAGCTCCTTACCACAACGGGTTATGAACAACAGAATACTTTGAAGGTTCAGGTTTCTGTAGTCAATTTCACTTAGTAAGTGTTTACCAAATATTTGGAAACGCAGTTGCGCATAAACTGGGCAGTTACATATAAGATGATAAGAAGTTCCATAATCGGATTCACAACCATCACAGACAAAGGATTCAACACGTTGAATATTTGCCATGTGATAGTTGAGTCGGCAGTGACCTGTCAAGGCCTTGACTAAGACACTGCAATTCTGTTTAGACAGATTAGCTAAATAGTTAGCTACTACCGGAGATGGCTCTCGGATATACAATTTTGTTTGTCGACATGAATCCAAACTACTCCAATACTGTTTGTGCTGAGTGGAAGCCCAAGAGCTAATCAAACGCTTCACCCAACACTTAGATATTGGAATAGCTGGCTCAGGACCAAAAAAGTCTTGTGATGCTCCAGTGCGAGCTAACTCATCAGCCAATTCGTTTCCAGCTATGGAAGAATGGCCAGGTACCCATATAAGGTGCAATGTATTAACTGAATTCAGTTCCTCTATTTGAGTTCGACATGCGATTACTAACTTCGACCTTGAGTTGGCCGAAGCGAGGGCTTTGATAGCTGCTTGACTATCTGAACAGAAGTATATTACTTTGCCCATTATGTGTTTCTGCAGTGCGGATTGCACTCCACACATAATGGCAAATATTTCCGCTTGAAAGACAGTGCAGTGTGTACCCACCCAGTGAGTGTGACTGTTCCAATCTTAGCTCACGCGAGTAGACACCTGCACCCGCTCTACCTTCGAAGAGGGAGCCGTCAGTATAACAAACAATGCTGTCCGACATACTCCTCTCCAATTAGCCAGATGTCCACTCATCCCGCGAGGGGAATTGTGTTGAAAATGTCCTATAAGGGAAACTACTAGCGAATGTGAGATCACTTGGAGCAAGGACTGTTCTGTCCCAATCAACCATGAGTTGTAACAACGAAGTGTGTGTAGAACTGCGGTTTACAGGATTCTCTTCCATGAAACCGAGAACCCATAATCGGTAAGTACAAGAAAGTGCTTCTTGTTTGAGATGTATGTGTAGTGGGACAACGTCGAGAAGAACCTCGAGAGCAGCCGTGGGAGTCGAAGAGAACGCACCAGTCATTGCCATTAGGCACATCCTTTGAAGATGGCCTAATTTAGACTGAATTGTCCTCACTTCACCCTTTTGCCACCACACAAGACATCCATAAGCCAAAATTGGTCGTACAACTGTTGTGTAAATCCATTTGATATATTTAGGTTTAAGACCCCAAGTTTTACCAAAAGTTCGTCGGCATTGACCGAAAGCCATACACGCCTTTTTGACTCTGAACTCCGGCGATATGAAAAAAGTGGCAGTGTTCCAGAAAAAACACTCCAATTCCTAAAACAATCTAGGTAATAAATAGTGTTATAATAACGATTGAAATTGAATTCCAAAACAAATCTCAACCCTTTCAGGACGGATGGGTCATATATGCCCAGCGTTTTAGATTGTCTATTAAATCACAAAAGAGAGCTAGACCACCATTTTCTTCAGTAAAATTGTTCATCTAGATATTGGTTTTACAGAAAAAAATATAATAACTTTGGGAAGATTTCGATTCTAAGAGCATGCAAATGAAGTTGAAATGTTTGAATCATTCTGAACACACAGATAAGATGGGTCATCCTGAACGTTAAGCCAGTGATTGCTCTCAAGTTCAGCCCACGACTTCTCGGGTGATCAATCATGACATTTGTAATGTCCTCATCATCGGTATGTACCCAATCCGATGAAATAAGCATATGATCCTAATTTTCATTAACATGAGATCTAAGAGACAAGGTACCCAAAATTATCTTGAGTCAACATCAAGCTGCACAATGACTATGCCTTTTTTGTAGGGCCTTAGAAGCACTGGGTTCACGGACTTGAATGATTAAGTAGTTCAAACATTACGACTTCCAGGACGTTTTTTAAAACCTAAAAGTTTTGTATAACCTAAGTCGAGTCAAGTACGAAACACTGAAGGCGACCTTACTGTTGAGGTCGAAATACGTATCTGTCAAGGTACAATCAAGTGGTGGAATTAAATGGGAAGGTACAAACTCGTCTTATGACAAGTAAAGACATTCCATTAAAAAGCTCAACATATTTTTTTTAACTAAAAAGTCTGTAGTAGCTTGTACAAATAACAATTGTCATATCAACCCAATGGACCTAATGGGATATTATATCATACATCATTCATAATTTGGTTAATTGGATAAATCGAATGATCCGAACTCCAAAATGATAATTGATCTATAATACATTCATTCTTCTATGAGTCGCTTATGAAAAGGCCATTGACTGAGACATCAGAGTGACCGAGAAAATATGTTTAGTATGGCATCATTGGATTCCACGAGTCAATATCAAAATAAAATTTCAATGAAGAATTAGAAATTTTGAGAGATGAGCCAGCTCTAGATTATTTATTAGAGAAAAAATAGAAATTTTCCATAATAGAATTGGAAATTGCCAATAAAGAAATCAGGGTATGAGTATTAAATAAATATAGAATTACTGCAAATAATGCAAAATTTCCTAAACAGTTGAAAATTTTCCACAAAACAATAATAAATTAGCACTTGTAAAAGCAAAAATTGCAATTATGTATTTAAAAAAATCACCAATAAAGAAATTAAAAAATATAGGGATATTTTGGAAAATTTCTAAACCATTACAAATTTTTCTCGAAATTTTTATAACATATTCGCGAGTCCGCATTTTTTGGTATCCTCCTGATGCATCGAAGGTATGCGAGTTCTAGATAACCTAATACCTGATACACATTACAACATGATAACATCATAAAAATCTTCGAAATAATGAAAATTTATAATTTCCATGCTGGGTTTTAGTTTGATTTTGAATCAGTTGAAATTGTCCATCTTCAAAATTGATCGGATTAACCATATGTTTTAGTTACATAGGTTTTTTTTTTAATTTTTGTGCTTGAAAAAAAACCACGTGGTCAAAGGGGGGGGGGGGGTCTGCCAAATGACCACGATAGACCACATGGGGGGAGGGGGGGTTGAAAATCTTCAAAAATATGACCACGTGGTTTCTGGATGGCCCCTTATACCTAATAAGTCTCTAACCTTTCGAAATAACCGCATTTTTTTTTGTTCCGCGTGTGGAACTAAACTGCTTCGTAAAAACATGTATTAAGAGAGAAGCGCTACATGTGTCTCGTATATTGCAGCCTGAGAACATCTGCAAAATTCAGAATTGTTTTGCTTTGTTATGTATCATCTTCTCCCGTAATACAACGCAGGAGTGACATCAACACAAGATTTCGTTACAATCGCCTCCCTCGCTTCGTGTTGCTTGCCGAATTTGTTTCCTCACTACCACTGGCTGCTTGTGAAGCAAACAAGAGAACGAGGCATGCATGGTTTGCTCATCTTCAGTGGATTACAAGCCCTGGCTGTGCATTATTTGTAGTTTCTCGGCCAATCACGACTAGCAACTACGATGGGTACAGTCATTCAAGCTAAGCTAACATCTAATTAATTTTTGAAAAATTATTTGATGTGATTATTGTCTGCCTCCTATATTCAATGGAAAATATCTTCTTTACGGATTTTTTTTTTTGTTTTTGCCCCTACCCGACAGCTTATCTGACTGGCTTTATGTTACCCGATGGATTTTGCGCACGACTTGACTTCAGCGAGGCAGCACAAGGCACATTGCTTTCTTATTTTTCAAACACACAATATATGCATGCACTCTTGTTCATAGAATTTCCTGGCATACAATCCGTCATTCTCAGTTCAATGTTTCAGATGTTCGTTTCAAAATCTAGTTGGACGGAAGAGATGCTACCACCTTGCAATGTTCAAGAAGAGTTTTATTATCAATTCAGTGCAAAACCGAATTATAGTCGCTATCGAAATTGGATTTTTCTCACAATCCATACGTTAAACCTAACTTTGGAAGTGGTGCGCTGTTTTCATTTGGTGATGTGCTACACAGCGCACTACTTCCGAAATTAGGTTTAACGTATGGATTGTGAGAAAAATCCAATTTCGATAGCGGCTATAATTCGGTTTTCTACTGAATTTATAATATATGGAACAAGACTAAATTCTGTCGGTATGTTATCATCACTGACAACCGGACATCGAACCCACCATCTACTGTGCAGCGTATTGTAGCCACCAGACCATCGGAGGATCCTTTGCATTTATTCCGTTTCCCATCCACGCTACATTGCAATAGTGTGTGTACCATTTCTATTTACCTTATGCATTATGTCCCTATGCCAGATCGCTATGCCGGTTCTGGCACATGAGTGTGTTCTCGGTTACGTTAGTATCGGTCAATGTGCAGTTTTATTTTTATGGTTATATTCGCACGAAAAAGAAAACAAACCGCAAAAACAAGTCCGTCGTTGGCAAATCTCAGCTTATTATACGTCCGACTCTGAAGCTACTTCTGTCGAAACAACTGCCGGTAGTAGTATCGTAGTGACAAAGATTTGATATTTTCTTATCAGGTTTCAACTAGCTATAATAAAGTGGTGAGTATTTTTTTTATTTCTCAGTAATGCAAAATATATGCAAATCCACATTTACTTTTTGATTAATTGCCACCATATTTCAGAATAATATCAGATCAGATAAATTATTCTAATATTAAATCTGATTTCCACTTTCTTTACAATCAATCAGACATGTCGATGGACCTCGATCGTGACAGCCATCAGCCTGATAGTGATGCCATGGGTGTACCAAAAATTGAGTCGCAAGCCGCTGCTGTTACCTTGAAGCAGTGCAAGAAGCTGTCGAATGCCGCCCAGGATCAATACATCAAGCTGCGAGGCCCCGACTCCACTGGATCACCATATTCTGCCAAGCTGCGGTGCGGAGATGCATTTTGGAAATTACATGGCGAAGGAAGCTTAGTGACTATTGGATCGAACTATTTGGCTCGAGTGTCCATCGAAACCATCCCTGAGTTGGAAGATGCAAGTGATTTCGATTCAGCGAAGGAGCTACTGTTGACGCATTTGCAAATCGGCAAGGTGTTTTTGGATGAACTCGAGAACGAAACCACCCATGCCACTGATTGTTTAAAAACGCAACTACAAAATCTGGCAGTCGACTCTACTATGAATAAGAACAGTGCCGTTTGTTTGCTGGAGTTATGGCGAATTGCTGAAAAACATAATTTCAAATTATCCGCGGAGCTCGTTGCCGAAACCAACACGAACGAACTCATTCATAGCAATCAACTGAAGGTGTCTATAGAAGAATACGTGAATACACATCGAAAGCTGCAAACAAGAAATCCATTTCTGAAAGGTGTCAAATGGGTTCGCAATTTGTTTACTAAAGTTAATATATTGGAGGAATCTTTGAAAACAGTTACTCAAAACTACAAAAATGGACTATTGAAGATATGCAATTCCCATCTGAGAGAAAAAATATCTGAATTTGAACCACATCGTTGCTTTTTACTTAGAAAAGACGATATCAAACTTTTCAGTGATTTAGAATGCACCATTAGTGATCAAATGTTTTGTGAAGTGTTGCCAAAAATAGAAACAAAATTTGCGAAACAAGTTGCTGCTATCAAAAAGGTGGATTATTACGAATCCCTCCCTCTGGTGAACGGTGTCTATTTCCATATCTGTAAAAGTATGATAGAAATTATGAAACGTATCGAAATGGAGCTCAATGTGCAGGATATTCTAGAGTATGAAAATGAATGGAAGATATATCGGCTTAATGACAATCAAGTCACGTCTAAAATCGCAAAATGTTTAGTCAAACAACTTGAGATGCTGGCCAGTTTCGCGAACCATTACGAACCTGGAAAGCCCACCGTGAAACAATGCTATCCATATGATTTTCAAAGTGACATATTTAAGCAATCGAAATTTAACAACAATGATTTCTTCATATGGTTCTGCCTAGTGGATGCCACTGTGATGAGCGTTTTTCAAGAAAATACCGAAAAAAGCTCGCTCATCTTAGATTTGTTCTACAAATGTGTATCATCGAAGCAGTCTCTAATCAAATCCCAAGAGTCTATCCGCATGGTTGCCCATAACACGATTGACTATGTGGTTCAGGTTGAGCAATCTGGCAACAATGATAGAGAGGTGGACATTCTGCAAAAGCAGATTGCTTCCATTGGACTGGATTTCACCAGTTCTGGCTCGACGTTCACTCGGTACCGAGATATTACGGATGTTTTCAGATACTACTGGGAGCGAATAAACGAAGTCATACCCAAACTGTCAACCAAACTGGAGGGGAACCATCTGATGCAACAAGTTGAAGAGATCACAAACAAACTTTCAATTATTGCATCACAAACACTTGACAAAAACGCACCTTCGGATGACGTGACAAAATTTTTCCGAATTTATAACGATCTTTTTACGGACCTAGAAGATATGAATTTTGAATGGTATGTTCGAATTGATGATTCGAGCATCAAAAGAGCAGCAATTTCAAGTCTGATAATCCAAGAAGTTGACAACAGATTAACTAATACTGATAATGCATGTTATCAGGTCAAGAAAGGAGAGAATGATCGATTTGTAAAGATGTTCACTGCCGACAGTATACCAAAACACTATCAAATAGAAGTATTCAAAACACTGTTGGACGAAATCAATCGAAGTTTACAGAAACAAGAATGGGCAAACGGTGAGAAGCTTACGATCAGTGTTCAGATCAATGTTACAGGTCTCTTAATCAATGCCATCCGAAGCTCTCTGCTGTACCTGAAAGAGCAACCCGATTATATCGACTTTGAGACATTCTATGACGAATCTGTTAAACCGTTCAGCAGTGTAATTGATAAAAGTGATTCCCTCGAGAACTTCACCAAACGCGTAGAGTTGGTCAAGGAATCATTCTGGTACATTCGCAACCAGACAGCCATTGGAATTGACAAGGCTTTGGAGTTGAGCAAAACGCAAAACTCTTTCAATGAAAATCTGCTTAGCACGGCATTCAGACGATATAATGAGCAGTTTAAGGAATATATGACGGCTCATAGCAAAATAAGCGTTGAGGATAAAATAAAGCGAATTGTATTAGATGTTCGGAGCAACGCCAAACCAATGCTTACCTCTAAATGGACGACAACATTCAAACTAAGCGTTCTTCCAACCGTTCTAGCAGGATTGGGAGCGGTGTGGTCACTCATGGTCTCGAATGATGTTGCCAGTACTGGTAAGTACTTGAAACCGCATACCATTCAAGTTCTCAGCATTCTTAGGCTACTGAGCGTTGATGTGCAAACTATTGGAATTGACAAACATTTGGCCCAGATAATGACCGGTCAAGGTAAGTCGCTGGTTCTAGCACTGATCGCCGCTGTACTGGCATTGTTCAATCATGATGTTGTGATTGCATGCTACAGTAGCTATCTAGCCGAACGAGATGAAGATGACTTCACAGCTTTTTTCCAAGCATTTTCAATCGATTTGAAAATAAGGTACGAACAATTCGATAAAATGTTGTTAGATGGAGTGGAAAATCTTCACCTGCAAGCCAATAAATATCTCAGCAAATACATGGGAGTTTCAAACAGAACTGAAAGATCTAACGTGCTCATCGATTTCCAGAAGACTGTGCTTTTGTTTGATGAAGTTGATGTCTTCTTCTCGGATACATTCTATGGATCTTCCTTTCACCCAATATACACACCATTAGTTGGCGGTCTCGGAAGAATTCAGCAACGTATATGGGAGTTAGTGCAGTTGAATGCCGATGCAGAAGCCATTGAAAACAAGATTTTCTCCTTCTTGGCCACTTCCAATAATTCTGCTATAATAAAATTAAAAAAATTTTTGAGTCGACCGAGAAGATATTCCATTTTTGATGTGGAAAAGGAACGCGAAATCCAATACACAAATAAAGAACTGTTCAATGAGCATCTGGAGCAAATGATACACACAGCCATAGACATTCATCACCTTCCATTTGCCGATGATTGGTTTCGTGACTTTAGACTGGATTCCAATGGAAATATTACGGTGAAGGATAAGTGTGGAATATATTCGTCAACTTTGTATCGCGACTATTACAACACATTCGCGTATTTCAAATTGCGAAAAAGAAACTTTATCCAAACTGCGAATGGTACGGACAACTTCGGGTATCTATGCATTACTTTTGCTTCATTTTCGTACGCCAAATTCCCGGAAAGGTATCCTCTAATATTAGGCGTCACAGGAACACTTGATGGAATGAGTGAGTACGAGAAGGATGCCATCGAAAACCATTACAACATTCGGCGCAGCTCCATCATGCCTTCTTTCTTCGGCAACTCCAACCTTAAATTTAATCAACAGGAAGACTTCCAATATCACAGAACCGTGGACTTTTGGATGAAAGCCATATTTTCCAGAGTTAACGCAATCATCAGCGCCGATCGTTCCGTGATCGTATTTTTTGAAAACGATTTCGGAATCGCTGAATTCAAACAGCTCTACCAATCGCAGCTGGATCGGCTGCACGAAATTACCATCAATACAGATGCCGACACACGAGATCGCTACATCGCCGAGGCGGGCCTGAGCCGAACAATTACTTTGGCATCACGCGAGATGGGCCGGGGAGTCGACTACAAGTCCTCCTTGGCCGTGGAGAAAAACGGCGGGATCCACGTCATCCAGACGTTCTTCTCCCTGGACAATAAAGAGGAAACACAAATCAGGGGTCGCACGGCTCGGAAGGACAATCGCGGGTCCTATGAATTAATCGTTTGCCGTCATGATCTCGTGCGAATGGAACTGGAGTACAGTCAATTTAATGATGAAATCAATTATGAAGCACTACAAAAAAATAGACAATATTTAATAGTCAGAAAAAGCTGGAAAAAGATGAAGCAACTGGACAACGCCAATGCAAAGCACCAAATATCGGTTCAATTCTGGCGAAGCAAAAAATGATTTTGGCAAAACCGCTCCCATGAGTCAAGGAATCGCAAATTTATCCACCCGACCTAGACAAATTTGGTTTGCTATATTTGCAGAGAATAACCGAGATGCTCTAAAAAAAAATCTGTTTAAATGGAAATGAGTTAACGTTTCCTTTGTCACCAACTCACGTACGGACTGACCGATTTGCAATCGTTTTAATTTGTTTGATTTGTTTTGGGCCACACAGTTTTTAGGTATTACATATCGAAAAGGACAGGCATTTTTTCCTGGGATAGTTTGAAAACACGACAAAGCAGAAAATCGATAAGTTGGAAAGAAACCAAGAAGGATCGTACGTAGATCGATCTTATAAGCGGCACGACGTTGCCTAACTTTGTAATCGCAAAACAAAAAATATGTGCCAAATTGTGCAGGGCATGATCCGATGGAATTAGTAATAATAACCCTAATGGCACCCACAATAAAAAGAAATCTGAACATATAATCATATAGAAATACATTCAAAAATATATGACGCATAGTACAGTTCAATGTAAATGAAGTATGAATTGAGTTATAAAGAACAACCCGCATAATTAAAAACCATCTGCAGTACAGTTTTTATTATTCACATAACATATGTAATATTGTTACTATCAATATCACTGTCAGTTTAAAGTTCAGGTGGGGGACAAAAGGTCGAAAGGACAAAAGGTCGAAAGGATGAAAAGTCGAAGGTGAAAAGGTCGAAGGACAAGAAGGTAGAAAAAATGACAGGAGGTTGAAGGAAAAAAAAGTTGGAAGAAATAACTGGGTCAAATGGTCGAAAGGACAAAAGATCAAAATGACAGTAGCTCGAAACTCGAAAGAAAGCCATATGATTAAAATAAGGAAAAAAACAACAATAAAATTGATTCATGTGAAACATAAATAAATACAAATTTGCTAAACCCGAACGAAAACTCGACTAAAAAAAGGAAAAATTCAAGAATGAAAATCAAGTTAAACACAAATAAATATAAATGTGCAAAACAATGGTCGATTAATACTCGACGTTTTTCCTTTATAATTTTGACCTTAAATTTATCACATCTCACCGTTAGCCCATCGATCTTTTAACCTTCGACCTTTTGTTCTACAACCGTTCTAGCTTTTCTTTCTTTTGACGATTCGTCGAATCGACCTTATATTTTTTACTTCGACCATTTGAAGCTTCGACCTTTTGACCCTTCGACCTTTCATCCTTTCGACCTTTTGACTCATATTTTTGACGTTTTGTCCTTCGACCTTTTGACACATCAATCCTTTGTTCTTTCGACCTTTTGACCTTCGACCTTTTGTCCTAAAGTCCTATGTTCTATTATTTCACAGCATCTTGTTTCTCTATTAGTTTTGCATCTTCACTCCTTTGAGAAAAAGTACGATAATAAACTGTAAATGAATAATAACTATTTTAACACCAATACAAAATATAGCAATGGAATAATTGGGTTTTCTCTGAAGTTACTTTTATTTCGTAGCGATATCACTGTTGGTTCAAAATTCGGGCTAGGGACAAAAGGTCGAAAGAGGACAAAAATCCAACAACACGACTTTCGCCCACGGTACGGCACCACCCAAGTCACATTTTAAGTTTTATTCCTCTCTTTGAACGGTTTTCAAGATCAAATTATAAGAACTCACAATAAAACCCACTACCATACGACGACCTTGTGATGACCACTATAAGAGTAAGATATGACCAAATTGCCCACTCTTGATAACCTTTTTTTTTTTTTTTTTTTTTTTCTTTTTCTTTTGCTAATTATCTAATACATGCATTCATCTCTTAGACTAGGTGTTCCGTGTTTTCTTAACACTATCATCCTTATTTGCTATGTTACGCTTTTAGTTATTATTAATACATTTCAATTGCCTCTGGCAGTTAGAATTTTTTCCTCTGGTTGAATTGAACCATGTAGGAATTACAATGTTTTCAACTTAAACTAAACTTAACCTATTTTATACTAAGGGTACAAGGAGTTAATCGTTGCAATAGAAGATTGCAACGATTTTTGTCTAAAATTGGAAATTATTTTGTTGGACATTTGTTGCAATGTCTCAATATTAGAAATTCTATGAAGTTCATTGGTACTATACCACGGAGGCAACTTCAGAATCATTTTCAAAATTTTATTTTGAATCCTCTGGAGTGCCTTCTTTCTGGTATTGCAGCAACTAGTCCATATTGGCACAGCATACAACATGGCTGGTCTAAAAATTTGTTTGTAAATCAAAAGTTTGTTCTTAAGACAAAGTTTTGATTTTCTGTTTATAAGTGGATATAGACACTTAATATATTTGTTACATTTGGCTTGAAGGCCTTCAATGTGATTTTTAAAAGTTAATTTTGATCTAGCAGAAGTCCTAAATATTTAGCTTCGCTAGACCAATTAAATTCATAGTGACAATATGTCTGCTAGAAGGTTTCAAATAAGAAGCTCTCGGCTTATGTGGGAAAATTATAAGCTGAGTTTTGGAAGCATTCGGGGAAATTTTCCATTTTGCAAGTAAGTGGAGAAAATATCCAAACTTTTTGCAATCTACTACAAATGACACGAAGGCTTCGCCCTTTGGCTGAGAGGCCCGTGTCATCTGCAAACAAAGATTTTTGACACCCTGGTGGTAAATCAGGTAAGTCAGAAGTAAAATGTTATACAATATGGGCCCCAGTATGCTGCCTTGGGGGACACCAGCCCTTACAGGTAATCTATCAGATTTAGTATTCTGATAGTTTACCTGCAGCGAGCGATCTGATAAATAATTTTGGATCAGTTTAATGATGTACAGAGGAAAATTAAAATTCATCAATTTTACAATCAATCCTTCATGCCAAACACTGTCAAATGCTTTCTCTATATCAAGAAGAGCAACTCCAGTCGAATATCCTTCAGATTTGTTGAGCCGAATTAAATTCGTTACTCTTAATAACTGATGGGTGGTTGAATGCCCATGGCGAAAACCAAATTGTTCATCAGCAAAAATAGAATTGTCATTAATATGAACCATCATTCTATTTAAAATAATCTTTTCAAACAGTTTGCTTATTGAAGAAAGCAAACTGATTGGGCGATAACTAGAAGCATCAGCTGGATTTTTGTCCGGCTTCAAAATTGGAACAACTTTGGCGTTTTTCCATTTATCTGGAAAGTATGCCAATTGAAAACATTTGTTAAATAAATTAACTAAAAGGATAAAGAGCTCTCGGGAAGTTTTTGATAAGTATGTAGAAAATACCATCATCACCCGGGGCTTTCATATTTTTAAATTTTCTAGTAATAGATCTCACTTCATCCAAATTAGTTCCCAACGAAGGGTCAAAAACATTCTCTTGATTGAGAATGTCTTCGAAGCTCCGTGTAACCTGATCCTCAATTGGACTAGTGAGACCTAGACTAAAATTATGGGCACTCTCGAACTGCTGAGCAAGTTTTTGAGCCTTTTCGCCATTTGTTAATAAAATTTTATTTCCCTCTTTAAGCGCTGGAATTGGCTTTTGAGGTTTTTTAAGAATTTTTGTTAATTTCCAAAAGGGTTTCGAACTGGGATCCAACTTCGAGACATTATTCTCAAAGTTGGTATATGGTATTTCTCAGAATAGCGAAACGTTTTTTAATTTCATTTTGCAAATCTCGCCAAATAACTTTCAACGCGGGATCGCGAGTTCTTTGGTATTGCCTTCTTCTCACATTTTTAAGACGGATCAGTAGCTGAAGATCGTCGTCAATAATAATGGAGTTGAATTTAATTTCACATTTAGGAATTGCAATGCCTCTGGCTTCGACAATTAAATTTGTCAAAGATACGAGAGCATTATCAATATCACTTTTGGTATCGAGAGGAATATCAACATCAAAATTCCTATCGATATACGTTTTATATAAATCCCAATCAGCTCTATGATAATTAAAAGTAGAGCTGATTGGATTATAAATGGCTTCTTGTGAGATTTCAAATGTCACAGGAAGGTGATCAGAGTCAAAGTCAGCATGAGTTACCAATTGGCCACACAGCTGACTTGAATCCGTTAAAACTAAATCAATTGTAGAAGGATTTCGACTGGAAGAAAAACAAGTAGGGCCATTGGGATATTGAATAGTATAATATCCCGCAGAACAATCTTCAAATAAACTTTTACCATTGGAATTGCTTTGAGCATTATTCCATGAACGGTGTTTGGCATTGAAGTCCCCAATTACGAAGAATTTTGATTTGTTGCGAGTCAGAATTTGAAGATCAGCTTTCAACAAATTCTTTTGCTGTCCATTGCATTGAAAAGGCAAGTAGGCCGCAATGAAGGAAAATTGTCCAAAATTTGTTTCAACAGAACCCCCCAAGGTTTCGAAACTTTGGTTTCAAACGAAGAAAATAATTTATGTTTGATACGTCTATTAATGATAATGGCGACCCCACCACAGGCGCTGTCAAGACGATCATTTCTGTAGATAAAATAGTTTGGATCTCTTTTAATGGAGAGTCCTGGTTTTAAATAGGTTTCAGTTATAATGGCAATATGCACATTATGAACTGAAAGGAAGTTGAATAATTCATCTTCCTTACCCTTTAGAGAGCGGGCATTCCAATTTAGAACTTTCACATAATTATTTAGATCCATTGAAACGGAGTCCGATAACAATTTTTTGTGTGTACTTTATACCAACCTGAACAGCTTCAGGAATGGTATTTGCTTTGAACATTGCATCAATCATGTGATGCAATTGTTCAGTTAAAAATCAAAATCGGAAGCAGTCATGCTACCTGAATCAACAACATGACCGTTATTTTCCGTTGGGACATGGGTATAAACCTCATTTTGAGAAGAGAAATTTTGTCTACCAGCAGCGATGTTTGCATACGTAGGTACATTGGAAAAATTGGAATTTACTGAAGTGCTTGCTACCCGTTGACGAGCGGCAAAATTTGTTTGTGAATTGTGGTGGGTATGAATTGCTCGACCGGTAACCGGTTTCGAAATTTGAGCGTTTGAAAAATTTCTACCCGTCGAATCTGGGATCCGATTGGAATTTCCGTCATCAATTTTGCACGGGAATTCAAAACTTTTTGCTTGAAGGGCATTCCAGAAATTGGATTTGTGATTGCCCCACAGTTTGCGCACTTAAATTTATTGGAATCTTCTCTCACAGGACATGCGTCCTTGGCGTGAGAGGTTCCACCACAAATCATGCATTTAGCATCCATGTGACAATGTTTGGTTCCATGACCCCACTTTTGGCACTTACGGCACTGGGTAGGGTTTTGAATTTCCCCCAGGCCTGCGGAAATGTTCCCATGTAACACGGACATGAGACATAATACAGGCCTTTTCCAACTTTTCATATTATTTAGTTCACTTTTGTTGAAGAGAACTAAGTAAAATTCTTGAGAAACTCCCCTCTGGGAAGTACCAGAGTGAGATTTCTTTTCATCTTAATTACTTGGACAGGTGAAAATCCAAGTAATTGAGAAATTTCAATTTTAATCTCATCCAGTGATTTGTCATCACTGGGGAGACCTTTCAAGACGACTTTGAACAATCGCTCAGTTTTGTCGTCGTATGTGAAGAATTTATGGCGCTTCTCAGTTAAATAGTGAAGAAGACGTTTGCGATCGTCAAAGGATCCCGGCAAAACGCGGCAGTCACCCTTCCTAGCAATCTGAAATGAAACCTTGATCCCCTGAAGGTTACTCAAAATCTCATTCCGGAAGCCAGAAAACTCGGCAACAGATACCACAATTGGCGGAATCCTTTGCTTTTTCGCATGAATCGAATCACCTGGGCTAGAGGTAGATTCGATTTGCTCAATCTCATCATTAATCAAATCGAACTGAGGTTAAAAGACTATTATTCTTCCATTTACTTCCACTATTAACTTTTTTATGTATCAACAAGCAGATACGCATTTCGTTTCCTACTTGGAAACTTCTTCAGTGTTTGTTATCGACTGAAGAAAAACATTGCTCATTAACTTTAAATATGGTGTGTAGGTAGAACTGTAGGTAAAAAATTAGGGCATGTCGCTTGAACCGATTCGTCGTCGTCCCGTGGGTAGTAATCTAAACAGCCAGGTATATCCGTTTCCTTGATCTTTGTTAAGTAAGTTTATTTTTTGTTTGTAAATTTCTAAGCTTTCCGCTACGTCAAGTTTCCAAGGATTTTGTATTTGTCTGAGAAGTGATATGTTGTCTTTGGTTAATTGATGATCTTCGTTAAATATATGTTCGGCTACTTTAGATTTGAAATGATAATGTATACCTTTTTCAGTGTCTTTGTTTGCTTTAGTTACTTCTGCCAAATGTTCTTTTAACCTCGTGTCTAGTGTTCGTTTTGTCTGTCCTATGTAGATTTTGTCACAGTGTGGGCATGATATTTTATAAACTCCAGATTTTCCTAATGCGTCAACGGGGTCTTTTGTGCTTCCAAGTAGTGTCTTCAGTTGGTTGTTCCTGCTACTGAAAACTAATTCGATACCAATTTTTCTAAATTTAGAGCGTAATGGTCTGGTTATATTATGGTCAAAATTAACGGATACTCGTCGCAATTCATTTGTTATTGGTGATAATGTAGTCAATGATTTTCTATACTGGGTTTTTTTTATGTTTGTCTATAATAGCTTGAATAGTTCTAGTTGAGTATCCGTTTAGTCTAGCTGTTTCGAAAATGTAATTTAATTCTTTCTGTTTCCTGTGACGCTAAGTGGAAAAGTCTCGAGTCTATGTATCATGTGTTGGAATGCGGCTGCTTTGTGTTGGTGTGAATGGTTTGAAGTGTTGGGTATAACTCTTTGTGTGTGTGTGGGTTTTCTGTAAATTTCAAAATTTATTTGGTTTGATTCTCTAACTATTAAAACATCCAAAAGGGCAATTTTCCGTCTTTCTCTTGTTCACAAGTGAACTTGATATTCCTATGTGCACTGTTAATGGCTTCTAGGATTGATGGAAGTGCGTCTTTCCTAATGATGCTGAAGATATCATCTACGTATCTCCACCATCGCTCAGGAATGGCCCTTTTTCCTTCAAATCCTTTTCAAGATTAGCCATGAACAGTTCACATAAGAAAGGGGACAGAGGATTACCCATTGGTGCTCCTTTTGTCTGCTTGTAGTATTCTCCTCTGAATGTAAAATAGTTCTCTTCTATGCAAAGTCTTGTTAATTTTAAATATGTGCGTACTTTTGTCTTCCAAGTTGCGTCTGATTTTTGTCTAAGTAACCAATCTTCCAACAAGACAATAGCTTCTTTTACGGGTACACTTGGGAACAGTGCAGCCACATCAAATGAAACCATTATCTCGTCTTCTTCGATATTTCCTGAGTTTTGCAATTTTTCAATAAACTGTTTTGTGTTTTGTACTTGTCTAGTGTCTGTTTGTGTATGTGTGTAGAGTGTTTGGAATTCTTTGACTAACCATTTTGCTATTTTGTGAGTTGGAGACCCTTCCGCAGATATTATTTCTCTGATTTCGTTTCCGGGTTTGTGAATTTTTGGTTGTCCTCTAATTCTAGGCAAAGTTGGGTTGGAAATTTTAAGTCGAGGCAAATTTTCAAATATGGGTTTACATTCTTTGATGGTTTTATCTACTTTTTTCACAATATCTGTCAAGGGATCTTTTCTTTGTTTTCTGTATGGACCATTGTTAAGTTTTTCTATCATAAGGTTATCGTAATTAATTTTATCTAGAATGACAATTGCATTACCTTTGTCTGCTTTCGTATAGAAAACTGGTTTGTCTTTTACAGTCTACAGTTCTACCTACACACCATATTTAAAGTTAATGAGCAATGTTTTTCTTCAGTCGATAACAAACACTGAAGAAGTTTCCAAGTAGGAAACGAAATGCGTATCTGCTTGTTGATACATAAAAAAGTTAATAGTGGAAGTAAATGGAAGAATAATAGTCTTTTAACCTTGTAGCATTTCCCCTAAGACGCTCTAAAATAATTAATCATTAAATCGAACTGATTGCTCAGTTCGATTGGAGAAGAATTATTTCCGATATTAGAGTTAGAAGGAATATCTAAATTCTCCAGCTTCCTTCTATTTTTTTCCGCGCTTGGGCAGGACGGTCTTGAAACCTTGTTTCTTTGAAGGAAGTGGAGAATTCAGAGACTCCACCTTCCTCTTGTTTTTGTTAATACTCATTGCTGAGCGTGGAGACGTGACCTTCTAAGAGGTTTTTTCCCAGAACGGTGTCCCTGCAGGATTACCACCGCTTGTCGGAATTTTACTTCCGCAAACGGGTCCAACGTAAAACGAAGGCACGGGTCCTTGCAAAGATCGTAACGGGATCAGTGGGTACAAATAGCGCTAAGAAGCACCGTTGAAATTAAAATAGCTTCGAGTAGTATTAAAAACTTCCTTCCGCAAAGAGAGAAAGAACCGCACAGCACGAAAGCACGATGCGGTCTCTCTTGATAACCTTTATAAACTTATTATAAGAGTATTCGGAAACCCTTTTCAAGCCACCCGAAAAAAAGAGAAATTGGCTGCGGCAGCTGTCAAAAAGTTGCTTTGAAAAAGAGAAAAAAAAAACATCACAGAAAAATGATAACAAAATGGATTGTAGATAAAAATGACAACAACAAAATATATTTATGAATGTTTTTTCTTCAAAATATATTCAATGAAACGAGCTGCGCGTTCAGTTTTATTGTGAAACCTAATGAAAAAATGAGATTGGGCACTATGCGCCGACAAAATTTTGTAGTTCTGAGCCATAAAATTGGACATAATTATAACATCGATATCCCAAATATCCACTTAATCTATTGATTTTCCTCACCAATATATTTGTAATTACAACCAATTGCTAAAAAGAGTTCTTTACGAGGTGTAAATATTGTCTAAAAGTGAATTACAGTAAATAATTTCACTGACTTGGAAATGCTTTTCTATTTTCAATATGGCCATCATGCATATCGAACAGAAAAACGTTGCTCTCATCGAACATCGTAATAAACTCTTTGCAATGCAAATATTCTTTTTTTTCCAATTTCGTTTATTTGGTAGGCTCAGGCGTGTATAACACTTTACGGAGCCATGGTTCTTTGGGATATGTACAATCAATATAATTTTATTATGAAGTTAATAAGAGAAGGGAAGAAGCCAACGTACTCGTGGTGACTCGAGGTTAGGTTTACAATGTTCAGGGATGGAAGGGGATTAGGATTCGGAAATCAGGGAATCATCAGAATCAAAGAATGTCAGCTGCTCATCCGGTTATTTGGTGTCAGTTACGATGTGGTGTGTCGTCGTGCTCGAAGAATGGTTCGACTGGGAGCATCTTCCGGATGGCCAGAGCTACGGAGCTCTACGGAACAGACAGGCAGAGACTTAAAAAAAAAACTTTGAAGAAAGAAAAAAAAAAACAAAGAACAAAGTATTAGATTTTGATGTCAGAAGAACAAAGAAAACCATAAATGGCCTGCATATAGACTACATCACGATCTCCCAAAACACCTCGAACTTCCCTGAAGGGTTGTTTACCTCGGGCCACAAGGGTATCCAATAGTCGCTCTCTGGAGGCGTCGTTTTCCGAGCAGAACCAAACTACGTGATCGATGTCATCATAATCGGCTCCGCACCTACATAAGTTGCTATCGACAAGGTTTATTCTGTACAGATGTGCGTTTAGTGAATAGTGATTGGACATAAGTCTCGACATCGTGCGAATGAAGCCTCGACTTAAGTCCTCACCTCTGAACCACGCTCGCGCAGAAACTTTAGGAACTATAGAAAATAGCCACCGTCCAAGTTCGTTGTGTGTCCAATTCCTTTGCCAACTCTGAAGAGTACTCTGACGGACTAATGGGAAAAACTCGTTGTTCGAGAGTTGTCTATTATAAACCTCACCTTCCTGTGCGCCCACCTTTGCTAGCGAGTCCGCCTTCTCATTGCCGTAGATTGCGCAGTGAGATGGGACCCAAACAAAGGTAATCTTGAATGATCTTTCGACCAAATCAGGCATCTGCTCTCTTATGTTTGTAAGAAAGTAAGATGCGTGCTTAACAGGTTTCATCGACCGGAGTGCCTCGATAGAACTAAGACTATCCGAGAAGATGAAATAATGGTCTACGGGCTGATTGGAAATTATCCCCAAAGCGAAGTTAATTGCTGCCAGCTCAGCAACATAAACCGAACACGGTTCCTGAAGTTTTTGGAAGGTGGTTGAAGTTACATTGAAAACACCGAAGCAAGTGGATCCGTTGATGCGAGAACCATCAGTGAAATATCTGTTGTTGCAATTGACATGTTCATATTTTTCAGAAAAAAGTGAGGGAATAGATATTTGTCGAAGATGATCTGGTATTCCTTGAATAGCATGTTTCATGGACAGATCGTATACAATTGAGGAACTGTCTTTGGTGAAGTGAACTCGAGGGGGATTATAACACGGAAGACAAAGATCTGATGATATGTAGTTGAGATAAACTCTCAGGAATCTTGAACGACAAGTTAGTTCAAGCATATTATCGAAGTTATCTAGAACAAGTGTGTTACTTGTTCCACATTTGATGAGTATTCTTAGTGAGAGCTCCCAGTAACGCTGCTTTAAAGGAGTGACTCCAGCAAGCACCTCCAGGCTCATGTTATGCGTTGAATGCATGCAGCCAAGGGCAATACGCAAACAACGATACTGAACACGTTCCAATTTGATCAGGTGGCAATCAGCTGCTGAGAGGAAGCAGAAAGAACCATACTCTAAAACAGAGAGAATAGTCGTTCTATAGAGTTTGATGAGGTCTTCCGGGTGAGCACCCCACCATGTTCCGGAGATAGAACGAAGAAAATTGATCCTTTTCCGGCATTTTCTATCAAATACTCAAAATGGAGTTTCCAGGTACATTTGGAATCAAACACGACCCCAAGGTATTTAGAAGATAAAGATTGGTTAATGTCCTAATTCAACAGCTTTAGTTTCAGTTGAGCAGGGTACCGCTTCCTAGTAAACACAACCAACTGCGCTTTTTGCGGTGAAAACTCGATCCCTAAATGTCTGGCCCAAACAGTCAGATTATCTAGGGTACTTTGCAATGGTCCTTGCAAGACATCTGCACATGGACCTCTTAGAGAAACCACGGCATCATCTGCAAGTTGTCTCAGCGTGCATTGTTCTTCCAAACAATTGTCAATATCTTTAACATAGAAATTATAAAGCAAGGGACTTAAACATGAACCTTGGGGAAGGCCCATGTAACTAGTTCTGGAAGTTGTCAGAGTGCCGAGTGTGAAGTTCATTTGTTTTTCTGACAACAAATTGTACAAGAAATTATTCAAAATAACGGGTAATCCATTACTGTGCAGATTGTCTGACAGTACTTCTATGGAAACTGAATCAAAAGCGCCCTCAATATCCAAGAATACTGAAGCCAATTGCTCCTTGTGCGCAAAGGCCAGCTGAATATCTGAAGAGAGCAACGCTAGACAATCGTTTGTTCCTTTCCCTTTTCTAAATCCAAACTGAGTATTTGAAAGCAATGCATTTTGCTCGACCCAATGGTCGACTCTTGAAAGGATCATTTTTTCCAATAACTTTCTCATGATAGCAACATGATAGCATGGCAATCGGTCGGTATGAATTGTGATTAGACGCTGGTTTTCCAGGCTTTTGAATAGCTATTACTTTGACCTGTCGCCATTCAGGTGGCACAATGTTGTACTCCATGAAACAGTTGTACAGGTCAAGTAATCGTCTTTTTGCGATATCTGGGAGGTTTTTAAGAAGATTGAATTTGATGTTATCGCATCCCGGAGCAGAGTTATTCAATGAAAGAAGAGACATAGAAAGTTCCAGCATTGAGAATGGTCCACCTAAAGAACCGGGATCAGTTACTGATTCTCGAAATAGCGGTTCTGCTGGTACGGAATCTGGGCAGACCTTTTTTGCGAAGTTGAATATCCATCGATTGGAGTATTCTTCACTCTCATTGGTGGAAATGCGGTTCCGCATGTTGCGAGCCGTTCTCCAAAGTGTTGTCATTGAGGTTTCTCGTGATAGTCCTCAACAAAACGTCGCCAGTAGCTACGTTTTTTGCCTTGAGAAGATTTTTGAGTTTTCTTTCGAGCCTCAAATACTCTTCAAAGCTCGGACCTTCCGTGTTTACGGAAGGCCTTGAAGGCATCAGATTTCTCAGAATACAACTTAGTACATTCATCATCCCATCCAGGAGTGGCTGGTCTTCTGATGACAGATGCACTTGGAACGGGTCGTTTCTGAGCTTCTAGTGCGCTTTTTGAATCAACTCAATAAGGAATCGATATTCATCCAAAGGTGGAAGAGTATCAGTTGAGTCAATACCAATTTACCGCCGATGCAAATTTTTGCCAGTCAATGTTCTTCGTGAGATCGAAAGGAACATTAACTGGCTCAGATTGTTGATAGCCACTCTTAATTGTGGTGACTATCGGCATATGGTCACTACCATGGGGATCTTGAATTACCTTCCACGTGCAATCTAATGATAGTGAATTTGAACATAAAGACAGATCAATACGGCTTTGTTGACCATTTGGTCCTATTCGAGTTACTTCACCAGTGTTCAAAATATTCAAATTGAAATCGTCACACAAATCATAGAAAATAGGCGCTCTATAATCGTCATACGTTTCGCCCCATCCAATACCATGTGCGTTCATATCACCCAATATCAATACTGGAGATGATAGGAGGGAGACTGCGCTCCAAAAATGTCGACGATTAATAGAGGCATTTGGAGGAATGTACACTGAAGCTATGCAAAGATCTTTATTCTTCACATTTACTTGGCATGCGACGATTTCTAAGCCGGGAACAGTCGGAATGGGAATTCTGTAGAAGGAGTAGCACTTTTTGATCCCCAAAAGAACGCCACCATAATGATCATCCCGATCTTGGCGAATAATATTAAAATCGTGGAAGTTGATTTCATCTTCAGAAGAAAGCCATGTTTCACAGAGTGCAAATATATCGCAATCGGAATTGCGAATCAAAAACTTGAACACGTCTAATTTATTTTTAAGACTATGACAGTTCCACTGCAGCACAGTGAGCAAATATTCTTATTGGGGTTATTTATTCGACCACTTCTTCTTCTTCTTCTTCTCCATGGCTCTACATTCCAACTGGAACTTGGCCTAGCTTTTCAACTTAGTATTCTATTAGCATTTCCTCAGTTATTAATTGAAAGCTTTTCTATGCCCGCCATTGCATGAGTATGTATCTTGTGTGGCAAGTACAATGGATACACTATGCCCAGGGTGTCGAGAATGTTTCCAACCCGAAAACATCCTAGACCGGACCGAGAATCGAACTCGCCATCTCCGGATTGGCAATCCTACGCCTTTGCTCGCTAGGCTACTGGAGACCCCCACATTACGACCACATTACGGCCAAAAATTATGGCTTTGATCGAGTTTAGAGAATATGACTTATTACGCTCTCCGTCACAACCGTAAAGCTGCCCATAAGATCAATCAGTACTTGACGTTTGAAGCTTTTTCAACAGATTTATGAGAGGTTTATTGATAGCAATAAGAACGCCAATAAAACTTATCATCTAGTCTTGGTTATTGCTGTCATAAATCCGCTATAAAAATTCAATAAATCCAACAAGCATTGAAATTGTTACTTGGGTAGTACCTATTTTGCCTACCTGGGCAGCGTGCTACAAAACGCGTACAACGAAGGCAAGCATGTTGACCTGGTTTCTTTGGACATTGCCAAAGCCTTTAGCAGGACCTGGACACCCTTGGTCCTCAAACAACTTCAGGAATGGGGCATCACCGGCAGCATGCTTGCCTTTATAAAAAAAAACTTCCTCACCGGACGGACCTTCACGGTTCTGATTGACGGAACTGCGTCTAGAGAATTCGCCGAGGAGACCGGCGTCCCCCAAGGGTCGATTCTTGCGGTCACTCTCTTTTTGGTCGCAATGAACGGGGTTTTCGCCGTCCTACCGGCGAATGTTCACCTTTTTGTCTGGACGAACCAGGATAAAGACACAGGCAGCGGTTAGTGCCATTCACCGTTTAGCTGCCTCCTTCGGGTTTATTATGAACGCCGGAAAATGCATTTGGAGCCACGTTTGCCGGAGCCGTCATCAACTTACCGGACCTTCCATCAGTCTCGGCCATGACCCCATCCCGAACAGGATTTCATCAGACTGATCCGGGACTTGCAGGTGGCCTGTAAGTCCCGGATCAGTCTGATGAAAATCCTTGCCAACATACATCGGACCGACAACAGGAACACCAGGTTAAGGGTTGCCCAGGCGATTATAGATAGTCGTCTACTTTACGGCCTGGAGCTAACCAGCTCTGCGCGGAGCGATTTATTGGCCGTCCTCTCCCCGGTTTTCAACAATTATGTTCGACACCGACCTCCCCTTTCGACACCGAGTCCTAATGGATATCTGCAGTAAAGCCGCTTCTTTTGCGGCCGCCACTTCAGGGGAGTGCAAGATCCCTCTCCTCGACGAGGCTGACATGATCTTGCGAAACGTGGCCGACGCCAGTCTCCCCCAGTGGCGAGAGTCCACTGGCACGGAGCAAAAAGCTGGCTAATCCCTCTTGCCAGGGTCGACCACACCATAGCCACCCAGTTTAAAAGTGGGGTAAATACAGACGAGTTGAGAAGATCGTTCCTAGAACTGTTGAGAACACGATTCCAGAACCATGAAATCCAGCCTCCAGCCGCGGTGTCGGTTTTGGAGTTTCCGGTCTCGGTTTAAATAGATCGAACAGTTCAGCTAGTCAATGCAGCATTCTCTCGGCTGAAGCTGCTGCCATCTTCGTCGCAGCCATAGTTTCGGCCAACAAAGCGATCGCAATCTTTACAGATTCAGCTAACGTCGTCGCTGCTCTCCAGAGCGACACTCCTAGACACCCTTGGATCCAAGGAATACTGGCGGCTATGGCACCAAATACTTGTCTCGACTGGATCCTCGGCCATTGTGGCATCAGGGGAAACGTAGAAGCCGATGCCCTAGCAAGCGTTGGACACGAAGGTTTTCCCTACACCCGCTCCGTCCCCTGGGCGACGTTAAAAAGTGGACAAAAAGTGTCGTCGGCCAGAACTGGGCGCGGACTTGGAGTAGCAGCCACACACTATCCCTGAGAATGATCAAAGGCTCTATTGGCCCATGACTGACTTCCCAGAAAGAGCAGGAGATCGTATCGAGGTTACGGACCGGCCATACAAGGGTCTCCCACAACTTTGGTGGAGGCCCTTTCCGACCTCAATGTGACCTGTGTGGAGTCAGAAACAGCGTGAAGCATTTCACCGGTAGATGCCCTAAATACGAACTCCCTAAGGAACTTTATGGGATCCCAGGCAGCATTAGAGAAGCTCTAGGCGACGATGAAGGCAGAATGGCCGCTTCTTTTTTTTTCTTGAAGGATGCCGGGCTTTATCACCAAATGTAGGACCCCCGAACACCTTTTTTCGGGAACATGGTCCTCTGTCGGGGCGAACGGGCTTTCCTCGGATTTAAGTTCCACCCCCTAACTGAACCACAAACTGTTCAGCTTAGGGGGCTTCAGCCTCCTCCTCTATGTTTCAGCCTTTCCTTCATACGACATTCTGCCATGTCTTCGAGCAAGATGGCTCCTCCGAAAAAGTTCTGGCTCAGAAATTGCCATTTATTCACACACTTGGCATTTGAACCTTTCTATGAAAGGACTGAATGATCCGATAGGATCCATTAAAGCAGAAAACGGCTGAAAAATATGAACAAAACATAGACAGACCTTAAGCATAGCCCTCATCCGTCTTCTTCCCATCAGACGGACTCCAGTAACATCCGTGATTGTTTGTGAAAGTGCCACCCCTTTTTTATTCAATTTATCGTTTATTTCGTATCTGTTTTTACAATTAATTTGCTTTACAAAGTGTTTTTTTTTTCCTGTTCGGGTGTGCCACTGCGACCAGTTATTAGATCTATTGTAGCGTTACCCGTATCCTTAGTGATTAAGTGCATGTCGAATTACTCTATTACTATTGATAAGCAATGCAGTACCGGTTTAGATACAGTTGTTGTTTTGTTTTCTCAAGAGCACCATGACAAGGTCCCGCTATTTAGACCCTTCACAGAGAGCAATCCCATTGAAGGCGCGCCCCTTATCAATAGGAAATCAATCCTGTCTTGAGAAAACAGTACAGTAATACTGTTTTTGGCCATGCATCGGAGCCCTAGCCACATCCTTGTCTTGCTTCTAGAATATCACCAGTGAAACACCTAAAACCTGGGATTTAGCTCTGTCTACAAGACCATTTCAAGCAAGAGAACTTGTTCAGTAATAAGAACTTCGGTGTGTTCCTCTCACTACCATTGTTCACCAGTTCAAGAAGAGTTAGTACGTATTTAAACCCCTAACTAGATTTTCCAGCAGTCAGTTCAGCCTAGGGACGGGTACCGAGGTTTTTTAACTAATTGCTTGAAAAGCTGTTTCCGCTGCATACAGATTAGCCTCAAACCAGAAGAATTCGAGTCTTTCAACTGTCTGCAAGGTAACATTAATTATGTTTTATTTCTGATACTGCTTTTGGTACGATGGATCCGATACGATGGATCCTTAATTAGGTAGATCTTACACCGCAACACACTACGTCAAAGTGATCTACCGTGTTAAGGGAATTATAAAGTGTTAGGTTAATCTAAAAATAGTAATAGGTAAATCAACTAGCTAGCCCTAGGTTGGCACGTAAAGGGGGCCCATCCGGCCCACCATTCCCTCTTTCATCAGCACACAAACATGCATCGTGGTGGAACCCTTAGTTGGAGCGCGAAGGGAGCTGTTCAGGCTCCTGTTGAACTCAATTTAAAATTTAAAAACACTTTAATTTGAAATAAAAAAAAACCACCAGCCATAGTAATTCCTCCTTTTTGAAAATTGCTTATTCTTCAACTTTGATTGATGAGATGATTCTGCTTGAAATTAAATGCATTTCACAAATTCCTTTGGAATACACCCAACTTGTAATCAACTTATTCTTGAACTTATTCTTCTTCGTCATAGATTCTTAAAATTCAACTATATGTTGTTCTAAACACAGTATTATATAATTCTTTAAACCTTCAATACTTCGTTCTATTATTTCACAGCTTCTTGTTTCTCAATAGTTTTGTATCTTCTCTCCTTTAAAAGTAAACGATAATAAACTGTAGTCAAAGGAATGATAATTAATTTTACAACGATACAGAATATAGCGGTAAGACGCGCGGCTACAAAGCAAGACCATGCTGAGGGTGGCTGGGTTCGATTCCCGGTGCCGGTCTAGACAATTTTCGGATTGGAAATTGTCTCGACTTCCCTGGGCATAAAAGTATCATCGTGCTAGCCTCATGATATACGAATGTAAAAATGGTAACCTGGCTTAGAAACCTCGCAGTTAATAACTGTGGAAGTGCTCAATGAACACTAAGCTGCGAGGCGGCTCTGTCCCAGTGTGGGGATGTAATGCCAATAAGAAGAAGAAGAAGAAGACAGAATATAGCAATGGAATAATTAGGGTTTTCTCTGAAGCTACTTTTATATCGTAGCGATTGCACGCACACATTAAAATTCATATATAGAAGTTACAATTGATGCAGTTTAGTATGCTTTTTGAAAAAATAAACCTGAACTACACCAATCGGAGTTTGCAATTGAACTGATGTATTATACATTGATTTACAATCATTTGTCAAAATGCTTACTCAACTTTGAAAAAAAAATCAATATCACGAAATACTAACGCGAGACAATGAGTGATATTATCACAAAGTTTAGAATTACTTGCCCCTTGGTTTTAAACCACGGAGCAGTAACCACCCAAGTAACAATTTCAATGCTTGTTGCGGATTGCGGATTTATGACAGCAATCTCCTTGACCAATTCTTAAGTTTTATTAGCCTTCTTATTGTTATCAATAAACCTCTCAAAAAATTTGCTGAAAAAGCTTCAAACGTCAAATGCTAATTGATCTCATGAGCAGGTTGGCAGGCTCTAAGGTTTAAGGTTGTGACGGAGAGCGTAATAAGTTCTATTTTCAAAGGTCGATCAAAGCCACATTTTTTGGTCGTAATTGTGTGGCCCTAAATGACCGGAACGAAGTTATGACAGCGACTCTCTGTGGATGCGTGTGCACGCCGCGGATATCTAACTTGAAGAGGCAGAGCTCGCCGATTGACGCGCTGAGGTGTGAATCTATTAACACACGCTGGAGGCATTTTTCTCAAACCGCACATTTCCCTTCTTCTCTCATTGAAAACGCAAAAAAAAATCTTCTAGCATAGGATGTAATGCTTGTTTTTTTTCCTGGGTTATTTAAATGAGACGAAGGTGCACATCGGTTGCATGTGAGCAACCGGTTAACTCCACAAAACTGCACATCAAAATAAAATTGTCTCAATATCATGGTTTTAAAACCGTAGAACAATAATTCAGAGCATGGGTTCCCATACTGATGGTCGAAAGATAAAACGTGATTCATACTTTCGTTGGATGATTAGAGAACAACAAATTTACGAAGCCAATGGCCTCTTTTGTTTGTCAAATTCAATGAAGTTCCAATTTCTTCAAAAAAAAAAAACATTCCAAGCCTTACCCAAATGCAATCCAAAACTAAACGGTGTTGAACTTCATGAAAGTTCATGCCAATCCAATTTTTTTTTCTTTGTTAAAGAGGCTTCTAGCCCTTGGCTGGTTCACCTCTATTTGCTAATCCAAATTCAATCCAAATCCAATCCAAATCTAAACCAATACCACCAACCAATTTCTTACGATCTTCCAGACGAGGCTTGATGTTCTTTAAGCCACAACCCATTTTGCCAGCGGCCTTTCCGACGTGCCACCACAAACCATTTTTCGACGGTCTTCGAGACGCGTCTTGTGATTTTGCAAACCACAAATCAGTTTCCGACGGTCTTCGAGACGCATTTTGTGATTTTGCAACCCACAAACCATTTTCTAACGGTCTTCTAGACGCGTCATGTGATTTTGCAAACCACAAACCATTTTCCGACGGTCTTCGAGACGCATTTTGTGATTTTGCAACCCACAAACCGTTTTCTAACGGTCTTCGAGACGCATCTTGTGATTTTGCAAACCACAAACCATTTTCTGACGGTCTTCGAGGCGCATCTTGTGATTTTTCAATCCAAAAACCAGATTTCGACGGTCTTTGAGACGCGTCTTGTGATTTTGCAAACCACAAACAATTTTCCGACGGTCTTCGAGACGCGTTTTGTGATTTTGCAAACCACAAACCATTTTCTGACGGTCTTCGAGACGCGTCTGGTGATTTTTCAATCCAAAAACCAGATTCCGACGGTCTTCGAGACGCGACTTGTGATTTTGCAAACCACAAACCATTTTCCGACGGTCTTTGAGACGCGACTTGTGATTTTGCAAACCACAACCCATTTTTCGACAGTCTTCGGGACGCGTCTTGTGATTTTGCAAACCACAAACCATTTTCTGACGGTCTTCGAGATGCGTCTTTTGATTTTTCAATCCAAAAACCAGTTTCCGAGGTCTTCGAGACGCGACTTGTGATTTTGCAAACCACAAACCATTTTCCGACGGTCTTCGAGACGCGTCTTTCGATTTTACAAACCACAAACCATTTTCTAACGGTCTTCGAGACGCGTCTTGTGATTTTGAAAACCACAAACCAGGCCGACGGTCTTCGATACGCGTCTTTTGATTTTGCAAACCACAAACCATTTTCCGACGGTCTTCGATACGCATCTTGTGATTTTGAAAACCACAAACCATTTTCTAACGGTCTTCGAGACGCATCTTGTAATTTTGCAAACCACAAACCATTTTCTGACGGTCTTCGAGACGCGTCTTGTAATTTTGCAAACCACAAACCATTTTCCGACGGTCTTCGAGACGCGTCTTGCGATTTTGAAAACCACAAACCAGGTCCGACGGTCTTCGAGACGCAACTTTTGATTTTGCGAACCACAAACCATTTTCTGAAGGTCTTCGAGACGAGTCTTGTGATTCTGCAAACCACAAACCATTTTCCGACGGTCTTCGAGACGCATTTTGTGATTTTGCAAACCACAAACCATTTTCTAACGGTCTTCGAGACGCATCTTGTGATTTTGCAAACCACAAACCATTTTCTGACGGTCTTCGAGATGCGTCTTTTGATTTTTCAATCCAAAAACCAGTTTCCGAGGTCTTCGAGACGCGACTTGTGATTTTGCAAACCACAAACCTTTTTCCGACGGTCTTCGAGACGCGTCTTGTGATTTTGCAAACCACAAACCATTTTCTAACGGTCTTCGAGACGCGTCTTGTGATTTTTCAATCCAAAAACCAGATTCCGACGGTCTTCGAGACGCGACTTGTGATTTTGCAAACCACAAACCATTTTCCGACGGTCTTCGAGACGCGACTTGTGATTTTGCAAACCACAACCCATTTTTCGACAGTCTTCGGGACGCGTCTTGTAATTTTGCAAACCACAAACCATTTTCTGAGGGTCTTCGAGATGCGTCTTTTGATTTTTCAATCCAAAAACCAGTTTCCGACGGTCTTTGAGACGCGACTTGTGATTTTGCAAACCACAAAGCATTTTCCGACGGTCTTCGAGACGCGTCTTGTGATTTTGCAAACCACAAACCATTTTCCGACGGTCTTCAGGACGCGTCTTGTGATATTGCAAACCACAAACCATTTTCTGACGGTCTTCGAGACGCGTCTTGTGATTTTTCAATCCAAAAACCAGATTCCGACGGTCTTCGAGACGCGACTTGTGATTTTGCAAACCACAAACCATTTTCCGACGGTCTTCGAGACGCGTCTTTTGATTTTGCAAACCACAAACAATTTTCTGACGGTCTTCTAGACGCGTCTTGTGATTTTGCAAACCACAAACCATTTTCTAACGGTCTTCGAGACGCGTCTTGTGATTTTGCAAACCACAAACCAGTTTCCGGCGGTCTTCGAGACGCGTCTTTTGATTTTGCAAACCGCAAACAATTTTCCGACGGTCTTCGAGACGCGTCTTGTGATTTTCCAAACCACAAACCATTTTCGGACGGTCTTCGAGACGCGTCTTTTGATTTTGCAAACCACAAACAATTTTCTGACGGTCTTCTAGACGCGTCTTGTGATTTTGCAAACCACAAACCATTTTCTGACGGTCTTCGAGACGAGTCTTGTGATTCTGCAAACCACAAACCATTTTCCGACGGTCTTCGAGACGCATCTTGTGATTTTGCAAACCACAAACCATTTTCTGACGGTCTTCGAGACGCGTCTTGTGATTTTTCAATCCAAAAACCAGATTCCGACGGTCTTCGAGACGCGACTTGTAATTTTGCAAACCACAAACCATTTTCCGACGGTCTTCGAGACGCGACTTGTGATTTTGCAAACCACAATCCATTTTTCGACAGTCTTCGGGACGCGTCTTGTGATTTTGCAAACCACAAACCATTTTCTGACGGTCTTCGAGACGCGTCTTGTAATTTTGAAAACCACAAATCAGTTTCCGACGGTCTTCGAGACGCGACTTGTGATTTTGCAAACCACAAACCAGTTTCCGACGGTCTTCGAGACGCGTCTTTTGATTTTGCAAACAATTCTCTGACGGTCTTCTAGACGCGTCTTGTGATTTTGAAAACCACAAACCAGTTTCCGACGGTCTTCGAGACGCATCTTGTGATTTTGCAAACCACAAACCATTTTCTGACGGTCTTCGAGACGCGTCTTGTAATTTTGCAAACCACAAATCAGTTTACGACGGTCTTCGAGACGCGACTTGTGATTTTGCAAACCACAAACCATTTTCTGACGGTCTTCGAGACGCGACTTGTGATTATGCAAACCACAAACCATTTTCTAACGGTCTTCGAGACGCGTCTTGTGATTTTTCAATCCAAAAACCAGATTCCGACGGTCTTCGAGACGCGACTTGTGATTTTGCAAACCACAAACCACTTTCTGACGATCTTCGATCTTCTTTTCAATCCAAAAACCAGTTTCCGAGGTCTTCGAGGCGCGACTTGTGATTTTGCAAACCACAAACCATTTTCCGACGGTCTTCGAGACGCGTCTTTTGATTTTGCAAACCACAAACCATTTTCTAACGGTCTTCGAGACGCGTCTTGTGATTTTGCAAACCACAAACCAGGCCGACGGTCTTCGATACGCGTCTTTTGATTTTGCAAACCACAAACCATTTTCCGACGGTCTTCGAGACGCATCTTGTGATTTTGCAAACCACAAACCATTTTCTAACGGTCTTCGAGACGCGTCTTGTGATATTGCAAACCACAAACCATTTTCCGACGGTCTTCGAGACGCGTCTTGTGATTTTGAAAACCACAAACCAGGTCCGACGGTCTTCGAGACGCGACTTGTAATTTTGCAAACCACAACCCATTTTCCGACGGTCTTCGAGACGCATCTTGTGATTTTGCAAACAACAAACCATTTTCTAACGGTCTTCGAGACGCATCTTGTGATTTTGCAAACCACAAACCATTTTCTGACGGTCTTCGAGACGCGTCTTGTGATTTTTCAATCCAAAAACCAGTTTTCGACGGTCTTTGAGACGCGACTTGTGATTTTGCAAATCACAAACCATTTTCCAATGGTCTTCGAGACGCATAGAATACATAGAATTGGGGGATATTTGGGATAACGATGTTATAATTATATTCAATGCATCCGTTGGCGCATAGTACTTAAAATAATTTGCTTCATAATGAAATTGAGCACGCAGCTTATTTCGATAAATGTATATTGAAGGAAAAACCTTAAAAAATTAATTTTATGCTCATGATTTTCATCTGCAATCCATTTTGTTATTATTTTTCCGTAAATGTTTTTTCTACTTTAATACTCTTCAGTGGTATCAAGAGTGGGCCACTTGGTCATATCTTAACCTTATAGTGGGGTTTTATTGTAAGTTCTTATAATTTAATCTCGAAAACCATCCCAAGAGTGGAATAAAACTTAAAATGTTACTTGGGCATCGAGCTGTCAAAATTTGAACTAAAAGTTGAACGAATCGGTGGAATGATTCACAGCGTTAATCCTAACCTATTTACTCTCAACAAGCTGTACAGGACGGGGAATGCTGTTTCATTGGTCCTATTGAAAGTGGGCTATATCGGAAGTTGTGACCAAAATCCCTAGCTGCACACAAAAGATATTTTAGTTACTAGATAAAGATTGTCGCTTCGGTTCCCTTTGTTCTGCTGTCCGGAACATGTTGGGTACCAAGCTGTCAAATCGTATGGATTTTCCTTCTTTGACATTTAGCTCCCCTATCCTCGCCAGCAAAAGATGTTCCGGACAGCGACGACAGCGACAATCTTTATCTAGTAACTAAAATATCTTTTCTGCACACACGTGCCACATCGGTAACTGTAACTCATTTGTGACCGGATTCAGTCACAATCAAGTTGCTGCAACCATTTTGGTTTGACTTGTGCCGCTCGGGATAAAAAAATTATATACAAAACTTACTCATTATATTTTATTAAGTTATATAATAATGTGGTATAAAATGTGGATTCGTTACTAGTGAAGTCTTAATAAAATATCAAGTGTCAGCGATAAATACAGATTGAACAAACTTATTTTTTTTTACCAGGATCTCAGTAAAATGTTGAACTTTTACCGAGAATCGCACAGCCGTGCCCCAGCCAACATGTTTTGCCGAGATTTCTGTCAAAATTGCGGACAATCAGCAAACAATTTGCCGAAAATCAGCTAACAAACACTATTTTTGCCGGAATATCAGTTGTTTAGTTTGCTGGCGCACGGCTGTGCGGATTTTTGCCGAGCTGCAGAAATAAAAACTGAGTGTGAAGATTTCTCGACCAACAGACCAATCCAGCTTTCCACGCTCGGTAATGGCGGCTAATCGGTGTGTAAAAATCAATTGGTCACTGTACTGTTTGACACTAGCTGGAGGAAAGCCCACTGGTGTTCCTGGGTGAGGGGAAGGGGAAAAAGGCCTTTTCGACAGTGAGTTTTCCTCCAGCTAGTGTCAAACAGTACAGTGACCGATTGATTTTTGCACACCGACAAGCTGCCGTTACCGAGCGTGGAAAGCTGGATATAAAAGCTTATGACTGCAGTAAAAAAAAATATCATTATAATATCCAGCCTTCACAAGTTTGAAAAAAAATGGCCGGCTCAGATATTGGAGTTTTAAACCACTTTACAGGACTGATTAGACATACATCGGTCCGCTCTCTAGAAACAAATTAGTGAGTTTGTTAGGAGTAGTAGTAGTAAAATTCTTCTTTATTTAAATCATTTTTTGTTCTACAATCATTTTATACATGTACAGTGATCGGCCGGCATGGCCCTCCAACTTCAATTTCAATTATTGTTATTATTATTATTATTATGCTATTACTTAATTTTTAAAATATAATGTATCATGACGGCCTTTAGGAGGCGCTGGTGTGTTTTTTAAAATTTGATAACCTAACTACTATGTACACTAAGTAATATTTACAATAAAAATTTGATTACCTAGATTGGAACTAGCGCCCTCATTGGAGCCTGATCCGAACGCAAGCAACGGACCCTAAACTTTTCTTTACACTCACCAAAGCGTTCATGTATGGTTTTTATTCCGGCCAGACGGTGAACCTCGGATGTTCTTGTCCTGGGAGGGATGTTGAGGATCATCCTCAGGAATTTGTTTTGGACCCGTTGAAGTTTAAGGTGGTGAGTTTTAGCGCAGCTCTCCCAGACCGGCATGCCATATTCGATCACAGGGAGGATGATTTGCTTGTAGACAGCAAGCTTATTTTTCAGGGACAATGACGACCGGCGGTTGATCAAAGGGTACAGTAGTTTCAACAAGACGTTACACTTTGTCACCGTTTTGTCAACCTGTTGCCTGAAAATAAGCTTGCTGTCGAGGGTCAAGCCAAGGTAGCCGGCCTCATTGGCCCATTCCACAGTCGTGCCATTGAGGATGATTTTACAGTCCCCAGGCGGAACAAGTTTAGGGATTTGGAGTGGGGAAAATGATGACCTGGGTCTTCGCCGCGTTGATACAGATCTTCCAGCTGGTGAGGTACTCTGTCAGGGCATCCAGGCCTCGTTGGAGTTTTGCCACTAGCGCTCTGATCACTCTACCGTTGTAGACGATGGATGTGTCATCTGCGAACAGAGACAGAATGCCGCCTTCTGGAGGTTCTGGCATGTCGGAGGTGAACAGATTGAAAAGCAGGGGCCTGAGGATACTGCCCTGGGGACGCCTGCGACGATGTTGTGCGCATTGGAACTCGCTCCGCTGATTGAGACCCGGAAATGTCCTTGCCGACAGGTAATTGTTGATGATTTTCACCAGGTAGCTGGGAAGATTGTAGCGTTGTAGTTTGTACACCAGGCCATCATGCCATACATTGTCAAATGCCTTCTCGACATCGAGTAAGGCCATGGCGGATGTTTTCGAGACAGACTTGTTCCGTCTGAGGACGTTGGTAACTCGGGTCAGTTGGTGTACAGTTGACCGACCGCGTCGGAAACCAAACTGTTCCTCGAGCAAGATGTTGAGATTTTCGGCAGACTCAAGTAACCGATGATGAATAGCTTTTTCGAATAGCTTGGATAACCCTGAGAGAAGGCTGATGGGTCGATAACTTTTGGGAGAGGAAGGATCCTTCCCAGGCTTCCGGATGGGGATGACTTTCGCTGACTTCCAGGACGATGGGAAGTAGCTAAGCCGGAGACACTGATTAAAGATCAGCGAGAGGTGCTCAAAGAACGGAGCACTCATGTGTTTGAGCTCGAGATTCAGGATGCTGTCGAAGCCTGGGGCCTTCATGTTCTTCGACGATTTGATATAGGCCGTCAATTCGTCAGTTGAGATCTCCAACTCCTCCGAGAAGTCGTTGGGAATCAAATGGATGTTGTTAGCATGCTCGTTGACGGCTGCTTCGTGTGGACTGACGATGTTCTGCCCAAGATTGTGTGAGCTGACGAAGTGACGACCTATTTCAGCGACCTTCTCTGCAGGAGTTATCAAGCGATCCTTAGAGCCATTATTGTCTAGTGGGATCAAAGGTGGAATGGGCCGAGGCTTGGATTTTAGAATTTTGGTCATTTTCCAGAACGGCTTAGCATAATCTGGGAGAGTGCGGATCTTATTCGAGAAGTCGTTATTTTTGAGGTCCACCATTCTGGCCTTGATAATTTTTGTGATTCGATTGCAGCGTGCCTTAAGCTCAGGCAGTCCAGTACGCTGAAACTGCCTGCGAGTGACATTCCGCAATCGAATCAAATCTTTGGTGAGTGTATCGATGTTTAAGGAGTTGCTTACCTGCCGAGCCGTCGGTACGTGTTGCTCTCGGGCCGCCGTGATCGCCTCCTCGATAGCGCACAGCTGGCGGTCGATACTTTCCGGCGTCTCCGGACGCACCTCGTAGTCGACGGTGTTATCGACGCACTGCTGGAAACGCTGCCAGTTCACTCGGTGGTAGTTCCGCCGTAACTGCTGGTGCCGATTGACCGAGGAGCCCAGTTCCGCCACCACCGGATAGTGATCCGAACTGAGCTCCTGGTATACAACCGGCTGCGAGACGTGGTCACTCAGGTTTGTTACGTAGAGGTCGAGCGTTGCGTGGGCACCGGACCGACTCAGCCGAGTGGGGGAATCCGGGCTCAGGATCGTGTAGTGGCCTTCCTCCATGTCGTTGCTCCAGATGGTGCCGTTTCGATTGCCGCGACTGTTGCCCCAGGCTTGATGTTTGGCATTCAAGTCGCCGGCAATGATATACTGGCCTTGCCTCCGCGTCAGCTTGACGATGTCCCTCCGAAGGGCAGCCGATGATCCATCGCCGGCTTTGGCTTGCGTTGGACAGTACGCCGCGATGAGCGCGATTGTGCCGACCGAAGTGGTGATTTCGACACCGATGGCCTCGATGACACTGAGCTGGAAGCTTGGAAGCAAACGACAGTTGATGTTGTAGCGAAGAGCGATGGCCACACCACCTCCCTGGTCGGCCGGTCGAGTCGCACGATGCGGAAGTCCGGGATGTTGATGTTCACCTCCGGTTTTAGGTGCGTTTCGGTGATGAACGCCACGTCTATTTCCTTCTCCTCAAGGAAATCCTTCAGCTCGATTGTTTTGCTCTTTAGCGAGCAAGCGTTCCAGTTGACCAGGCCCACCCTAGCAGCCATTTTCAATGATGAACATGCCAAGTGTGAAGACCTGGTCGAATCGGGTTTTGCAGCCGCGCAGTCGAGTGGCGAGCTGCGCGAAGATCGGCATCAGTTGCTCCGGAGTGTACAGCGGGGCAGATTCTTCCGGTGGGACGGCTTCATTCTCCGACTGCCGACGGAACCCAGGAGGAGGAAGCGAGGGCCATTCGCTGCTGGATGGTGCCGACGATGCTGGAGCTTGGACCGATGCAGCTGCCGCTGCCAGTCGCTTGTGCGGCTGTAGCGGTGGGAGTATTGGAATCACACGACGGGGAGCCGGGATGGCTGGAAAGTTCACCTCGTTGATTACAGGAACACGGTTCTTCTTCGGAATGGTCCTGGTGGAAGCCTTCTTCCGGATTTCCAGGAACTCGGCTCGCTTTGGGCAGCCCTTTGTGGTGGCCCGATGTTTGTCGCCACAGTTGGCGCACTTGGGATCGGCCACCTCCATTTTGTCGCACTCGTCAGTCGGATGGGGTTCGCCACACTTGTTGCAGCGCGGCTTCATGCGGCAGTTTCTGGTGCCGTGCCCGAAATTGAAGCAGTTGGTACATTGCGTGACATCGCGGTGCACTGGCCGATATCGCTCCCAGTCAACGACGGTGTAATTTATAACGCCAACCAGCTTCAGGTCCTTCCAGGTAGTGGAGCCGTGCTCCAGATGGATCAGGTAAAGCTGGTCGCGATATTTCCTCGCCTTGTCGTGACGAGCGATCTTGTGGACGGCTACTGGCTTCAGTCCGCAACTTTCAAGCTCTGCTTGGAGCTCTTCCTCCTTCATGTCGTGAAGTCCTCGCAGCAAAGCCTTGAGCGGCTTCGTGCCGGGGTGGTCATGAGTGTAGTACTCATACTTGTGGACCTCGAGGAACTCCACGACGGATTGATGATGGTCCCTGTTGGCCGGTTGGTCCCGGTTGGTCACGCCCTCGCTGCAGAGCCGAAAAGTACATTTCAGCCCCTTAGCGATCAGCTGGCGAATTTTTGGGCGTAAAGCTGGGGGATCGCCCTTGACGAAAACAGACGGGCACTTCTGTATCCGCTTAGTTTGCACCTGCGGCAGCTGCTATTGCTGCTTCTTTTTCGGTGGATTGCCGGCGTCATCAGGCGGCAACGGCGAGAACACGTTGCTCTGCAAAAGCTGCTTGGAGGGGTTACCCGCGCCTCCAAGAGTAGTGCGCTTAGGCACTTTCCCGCGACCGGATCGACCACCGAGTCTCCCATGACGGATCCAGGAGAAAATAACGCCAACGCGACGAAACGAAAACGTAACCAGCGAACGAACGAGAAAAAACACTTCGAAAAAAAATGCGCGAGCAAAAAACACGTCCGTACGTGTTGCTGTCTCGAACTGGAATGAAGCGAGTTTGTTAGGAGTTGACGAGTTCTGCTTCAATCATAGCAATTAAAAGTAAGCTACTTCTTTCTACCACTCGATCCTCATACACAACATTAAATAGAATATGAGTTAATTTTGTCCGTAGTTTGAATTATCGTTAAACGAACAAGTTTCATCAATATTATGATTTGTGGTTTTAAGGGAAAGTTAACTCTATATATTAAAATGAGTTAGCATTTCCTTCAAGGCAATATAACTCACGAACGGGCTGACCGATTCGCAAGAATTACGCACCAACCGAATCGTTGTGGCCTCTTCTGTGTTTATGTATTAAAAAAATAGAACATTTTGCTGGGAAAGTTGACCAAATGTAAGAATGTTACGTTTCCATGAATTCTGAAGAAAATCATCAAACTCAAACTGAAATCGATCTAGAGGGCGACGACCAAACGGTTGACATTTAGGACGAAAACCCGAGCAAGATCGGGAAGGTTCGACTAGGGTAACTGTATCAGTTTTGGCCATGTTCCCATTTGGCCAGTTTCTCGCACAACTGCGAACATAAAGCAATTTCGGAGGGTTTTATTAGCTGTAACAGGAGATATATCCCTTACGCTTCTTCGCTGTGGAAACTGATCGATACACCCAACCAGCGGATGGCAGATTATACACTGCCAAAAATATTTATATAAGATATATGTGTCGCCGTTATAAATTTTTGCAATAGCTCCATCCTAATATCATCGACGTAGAACCACACATAAATTAAATAATTGCTAATTCGGGACCACACATAAAGTTTATTTGGATATATATTTTATTAGTAGTTCGCGTGGAGAATGGTTATGTGTGCGCTGATATACATCATAAGTTAAATCTATGGATTTTGCCAGTAAAAATGTGTGGATTTCTGTAGTGTAATACAATTCTGCATAAGAACTTTACAGAAACTGTATAATAATTTGGCATATACAATTTCGGGAGATTTTAATACAATTTTTGTATTAAAATAATACAGATTTGTTTTATTTTATTACAATATTTGTATAAAAAGCTTACAGAATTGTATATGCCCAGATTTTATACAATTATTGCCAGATTTGTTTTTCGGGTGTAGTATTTGGAAAATATACATTTTTCAGAGTTGGCCAAATTAGGCACTAAGGTGGCCAAAACCGGTACACTTTCCCTAGTCGAGTAATAAAATTTTCTATTCTTTAACAATTATCCAATGATGGTAAAGTAGACCCAAATAATATTTTAAATATGATTTGGCTTGTCAAAAATTATTTTTACACACATTTAAACTTCTTCTTCTTCTTCTTCTTCTTCTTCTTCTTCTTCTTCTTCTTCTTCTTCTTCTTATTCTTCTTATTGGCTATTGGGAAGTCGAGACAATCCGAAAATTGCCTAGACCGGCACCGGGAATCGAACCCAGCCACCCTCAGCATGGTCTTGCTTTGTAGCCGCGCGTCTTACCGCACATTTAAACATTCTTGGCTTTTCTAAAAGATGATGTAATAATGATGCTTATAGTCTGCTTGGATAACGATTTGTATATCATTCATGATATAAAGTTAAGCGACAACTTCTACATCAAGAAACTCCTTATCATAGCTTGATTATGATAAAGCTTGTAGCCGGAATTGGCTCTCAAAATAGAGTTAGCTACATTCTCAATATTTTGGAAGATATGGTAAGTTTCGTTCAGATTTTAGAGCATATGTAACTTCACTTTATTCTCTCAAAAAATGGACACATTCATGCTTCTGATTAATTATTTGTTTATAATTTTACCTCATATGAGATTGTTTTCAATTCTCTGCAATGAAATTGTCATAGCATCAATATTCTATAAATGAATGTGTATAAGATACAGTGATGATCCAAGTATTAAGCTGTTCAAGTTTTGTATGCCCCTGATTTTACGACAGCTTTAATATGATTTCTTCACTTTGCCACATTTTAGTTACAAAAATAATACTAAAAATAATGTTGTTTGGAATAAAGTAATGTTGTTTGTAATAAATTATTTCAAAAACTTGAAAGTCAGAAAAAGAATTATTCTAAATCAGCGGTTCTCAACCGGGCCCAGGGGGTAGCTCGGACAAAAATCCATAATGGCGGATTTTAATCAATTTCAATCAAAACTATTGATAAAGTTTTTATATATGTGTATATATATTTTTTTTTTTCAAAATATTGTCTTGTACTTAATATGTATGGCGGTCAACTCATAGACTATTGAATCCTTCCCTCGACAACCAGCACAGTGGATGAGGGGCTGTGGACAAAGGATGAAAAGGACAGAAAAACGAAAAAAAAGAATTTTTGAAAATCTTCTATACAATCTACCAGATCGTAACAACATGTTGAATGATATGTTAAGAATATGCTTCTGAACTGAAATTTAGAGTCTACACGTTCAGAAGCCTTTATTTGAGAGACACGAAGGCTTTTTCCGAAAAGCTTAGTTGCTTTGTTACAAGAGGTTTGGAAGCATCCTTCTACGCTTCTCAAAAGCATCCTTCTAAGCAGCTCGAAGGACATCTTTCAAGAGGATCGAAGGACTTCTTTCAAGAGACTTGGACATCTCCTTCCAAAAGGTTCAAAGGCCTCCATTCAAGAGGCCCGGAAGCCCCCTTTTATAATATTCGGGAGCCTCCTTACTAGAGGCCCGGAAGCCTTCTTCCAAATGGATCGGAAGCCTTCTTTTAAAAGGTTCGGAAACCTTATTTCAAGAGGCTGGGAAGCCTACTTTTAATAAACTCAAAAACCTCTTTCCTCCTTTTAATTGGCTCGAAAGGCGCCTTTCAAGAGGCTCAGAAGCTTCTCTCCAATAGCTCGGAATAATAAAAATTTTAGCCAACTTTATGGAGAGTCATATATCCTGTTACACTTATTTTCATTTAAAGCAAAAAAAATAGGGGGTACCTCAATTAATGTAAAAGTGCGAAGGGGTACCTCTCAACAAAAAGGATGAAAACCGCTGTTGTAAATGTTAGACTTCCAACTTTATATTTGAGCCATTTGGACTTCTCTAAAGATTTTTTCTCGATACATTTTATAATTAACGAGAAAGGCATCATCACCGCTAGGTGGATTAATCTGGGTTCTTCTCATACACATCATTATGCCTCTGCTTTGGCAAAAAAGTATTAGAAATATTAATAATAAACAATAATGATTGTATGACGTGTATACTAAAAAACCTATCTATTATATTTACAATAAATTTAGTTATTACATTTCCATTTAATGATAATACGGTTTTTAAATTGGCTGCACTGTAGAAAGTTCATCGATCAAAAGGAAAACATCGTCAATTTGCCGACAGCGAAACGTTATAATAATGTAAGTTTCCTTAAAAAGTAAGGAAACAATAAGGCTTGCTGGCGTTAATCATCTTTCTCTTGCACGCGCACGGAGAAAATAGGATTTGTTTTCATCGGGAAACGCTTCCGAAGCGTTTCCCGATGAAAACAAATCCTATCCACTCTGTGCGCGTACAAGAGAAAGATGATCAAACGTCAGCAAGCTCTATAGGTATAGAGCTTGCTACGCCATAACAAATGTTTGGCAATAAAATAATCATAAAGCTTTATGCACATTTTTCATTTCAATAAACGGAAAACAGCTAATCACTATTAGAAATAATGATTAGTATGCCTGAGATACCTACATATTTAGCGCCTTGGAATTGTGTTCATTCGAAGCAACTATTCGATTATCAAATATATGCGCAGTAACGAATGCGCACTAATACTGGTTGCCGGCTTCGGTCCAGAGTATTTGCAATTTGTTCGCCGATGACAGCCGTACGGAACTGTTGTTGGTACGAACGCGAAAGAAGTGAATTATTTTGTTTCCGTGCAGGGACCACGCACAGGCAGATAAAAATAAAACCGACGATAGTGTGTGTGTGTGTGTGTGTGTGTGCTGCGATCATATGCTGGAATTCTATTCAACACTTGAACTTGTCTTCGGCTGCATTTGTACCCGCCATACAGCCGAAAGTTCGTACCAAAACCAGGAGAAAAGAAGTCGTCTTTGCTGAATCGGAGTTTATTGAGAACGAAGCGACGACGAGGATAACAGCGTGTTTGGTAAAAGTGCGGAATTGATTGTTGTTTCATCTGTTAGTAGTTTCAACAAAAGTGAATAAATTACAAAGTGTGATATAATACCCAACTAGCGGCATCAATTGAACGAAGGAAAAGGTATGTTTTGATGAATTTGCAAATTATTTCTACACTTTAAAACACCAGAAAATGATAATACTTCTTTTCTGTTTTGGATGTGTTTGTATCACCAAAAACAATTCGAACAAAATTTTACTTGATTTATGGCTCAGACAAACTGAGGCAGTAGAACGCAAACAAAATACAAAGACAGTAATTTTGTCTGCATTCTTCTTTTAAAAGGCATACATTTAAAAGCTGATAGTATCTTTGAATTTCGCCACATTACAGGAACGAACATGTTGAGGGTTCGCGACAACAACCACAATTTCTACCGTGGAATCCATTTGCAATTTCCCGATGCAGCAATCGGCTCTAAACAAAGCGGAATCGACCCGGTTCCCGTTGCCGAGACCTTGAAGCAGTGCAGAAAACTGTCGAATGCCGCCCAGGATCAGTACATCAAGCTGCGAAGCCCCGATTCCAGTGGGCTACCGTATTCGGCGAAGATTTGGTGCGGAGAGGCGTTTTGGAAATTACATGGCGAAGGAAGCTTAGTTACCATTGGGTCGAACTATGTGGCCCAGGTGTCCATCGCAGCCATCCCGGAGCTGGAGGACGCAACCGATTTCGAGTCAGCGAAGGAACTGCTGCTAACACATCTAAGGACCGATAATGTGTTGGTTGATCAACTGCAGAAGGATACGACTGAGGTCGTTGGTTGGGTAGAATTGACACTTTGTGATCTGGCAAATAAATGTGCTACGAATACAAATAGTGCTATTAGTTTGTTGGAGCTATGGCGCATTGCCGAAAAACACAATTTCAAGTTATCTGGCGATTTTTCTGAAGAAGTTAGCTCGAACGAACTAATTGATAATGACTTAAAAGTGGCAACAAAAGAAATCGTGAAAACGCATTCTAAGTTAGAAACCCGAAGTCTCTTCCAACGAGGCATAAAGTGGATTCAAAAAATGGTTGGGAATACCAATATTCTAGAACAGTCTTTAAAAACGATGATTGAGAACTACAAACAACATATTCTAAAAATATGCAATTCTCAACTCCAGCAGAAAATATTGCATTTCGAATCAAATCGATGCTTATTGATTAGGGAAGATGATGTAAAACTTTTCAGTGGTTTGGAATGCTGCATAAGTGATCAATTGTTTCGAGAAGTGTTGCCAAAAATAGAAACGAAATTTGCTAAACGTGTCGCTGCTATTAAAAAAGTGGATTATTACGGGTCCCTCCCTTTGGTGAACGGTGTCTATTTTCATGTTTGTAAAAGTATGATAGAAATTGCGAAACGAGTCGAAATGGAGCTCGATATTCAGGACATTCTAGAATACGAAAATGAGTGGAAGATAAATCGCATCGATAACAATCAAGTCGCGTCCAAAACTTCCAAATGTTGGGTCAAACAGCTTGAGATGCTGGTCAGTTTTGCAAACCACTACGAACCTGGCAAACCCACCGCAAGAGAGAACTATCCTTATGAATTCAAGAGTGACCTTTTCAAGCGATCGCAATTCAACTACACCGATTTCTCCGTATGGTTCTATCTCGTGGACGCGACTGTGATGAGCGTTTTTCAAGAAAACATCGAAAGAACCTCGCTCATACTAGATATATTTTACAAATGTGTATCGACAGTGGAGCCACTGGTTATATCGCAAGAATCTGTTCGCATGGTTGCCCATAACACAATTGAGTTTGTGGCACAGATCGAGCAAAGTGGAATAGGCAACAACGCTAGAGACGCGGAAATCCTCCGAATGCAAATTTCGTCTATAGGATCAGATTTTCTGAGCTCATCATCAGTGTTTACACAGTACCGAGATATAATGGATGTTTTCACAAACTATTGGGAGCGTATTAACGAAGTCATTCCTAAGCTGTCGAGCAAACTTGAGGGAAAACACTTTCATCAACAAGTGGATGAGATCGCAAGCAAGCTTTCAATTATTACATCACAAGTTCTTGACAAAAAAGCACCTTCGAAGGCCTTGACCGTTTTCTTCAGAATATACAACGATCTATTGACGGACCTTCAAGATATACCGCTAGAATGGTATGTGCGAGTTCATCAAAAACACATAAAAAACAACACACTTTATAAGCGTACAGTCCAAAATGTAAACAATAGACTGTCTTATACTGATAACGCGTGTCATCGGGTCCAGAAAGGATCATATGATAAATTTGCAGGATTATTCGCTCCTGACGAAATTCCAAACCACTATCAAATTGATGTGTTGAAAACACTGTTGGATGAAATCAACCGGATTGGGCAAAAGCAGGAATGGGAAGATGGTGACAGGCTGTCTGTCAGCGATCAAATCTATGTTACAGGTCTCCTTATCAACGCCATCCGAAGCTCTCTGTTATACCTCAAAGAGCAACCCGATTATATCGACTTCGAGGCATATTATGAAGAAACCATCAAACCATTCAGCAGTGTGATCGACGAAAGTGAATCCCTCGAGAACTTCGCCAAACGCGTAGAGCTGGTCAAGGAATCATTCTGGTACATCCGCAACCAGACCGCCATCGGAATCGACAAGGCACTGGAGTTGTTCGATTTGCAAAATTCGAATTTCGATGAAGATCTTCTGAAAACGGCTTTCCAACTGTATGATGATCAATACCTGGAGTACATGTCAGCCAACAGCGATTGGAAGGATTGCGGTAGAATAGAACTCATTGTGGAGCATCTTCGGGGCAAAACCAAATCAATGCCAAGCTCCAAGTGGACGTCAGCGTTCAAACAAACGGTTATTCCGACCATCCTCGCCGGTTTGGGAGCCGTCTGGTCAATCATGATTTCAAAGGATGTCGCCAGTTCGGGGAAATTCCTAAAACTCCACTCGATTCAAGTTCTCAGCATTTTCCGACTGCTGGGTGTTGATGTTGCAACTGAAGGCGTGGACAAACACTTGGCAGAGATATTGACCGGTCAGGGTAAGTCAGTAGTGCTGGCACTAGCCGCTGCGGTATTAGCTTTGTTCGGCCATGAAGTTGTTATCGTGTGCTACAGCAGCTATCTAGCCGAGCGTGATGCTAAAGATTTTCAAGCCTTCTTTGCAAAGTTTTCAATCGAGTTCAAAATTAAATACAAGATATTCGAAGATATGGCCTGGCATGAAATTCAAAGCCTATATGGTAAAGCAACGAAATATGTGAGCAAATGTATCGGGGTTGCAAATCCTACTGCAAGCAACAATTATACCGCAGATTATAGCAATACTGTACTTTTGATTGACGAGGTTGATGTCTTCTTCATGGATAAATTCTACGGCGCTACCTACAATCCAGGATTTTTACCGGTAGTTGCAGGGCTTGGAAGAATTCAGCAACAGATATGGGAGGCGGTGCAGAGAAATACCGAATCAGTTGATATAAAAAACGATGTACTCTCATCGATAAATATTGTGTTCAATCCCAAACTAGCGAAGCTAAGGGCATTCTTGCAACGACGAGAGCGTTATTCACTAATTAATTTTGACGATGAAGAGTTTGAAGTTCCGTACACGAATGAATCTCTATTTGACGAGCACCTGGATAAAATGATATCTACTGCTAAGGAAGTTCATAGGCGTGCATTAAACGACGAATGGATTCGCAAATTCAGAATAGATACGAATGGTAACATTACACACCAGGACGCGGTTGGAGTTTATCGATCAACTTACTACTGTGGCTACTACAACATTTTCGTGTATTTCAAACTGCGACAATTTAATTTCGCCCAAACTGTGAATGGGACGAACAACTTCGGTTACCTAAACTTGACTTTTGCCTCATTTTCATACGCCAAATTTCCGGAAAAGTATCCTCTGATCTTAGGCGTCACAGGTACACTTAGTGGAATGAGTGATTACGAACAGGCTGCTATTGAAAACTATTACAAAATTCGGCGCAACTCCATCATGCCTTCATTCTTCGGTGCTACCAATCTGAAATTTGATGAATGGGAAGACTTCGAATGTTACGGAACTATTAATCAGTGGAAAAATGCTATATTCACTAGAGTCAACGAAATCATCAACGAAGATCGATCAGTGATCGTATTTTTCGAGAACGAAGCCGGAGTCACCAAATTCAAAAACTGCTTCCAGTCGCAGCTGGATCGGCTGCACGAGATCACCATCAATACAGACGCCTATACCCGGGAGCGGTACATCGCCGAAGCAGGCCTCAGCCGTACAATTACCCTGGCATCACGCGAGATGGGTCGCGGAGTCGACTACAAATCCTCCCTGGCCGTGGAGAAGAACGGCGGGATCCACGTCATCCAGACGTTCTTCTCTCTGGACGTCAAAGAGGAAACCCAAATCAAGGGTCGCACGGCTCGGAAGGATAATCGCGGAAGTTACGAGTTAATCGTTTGCTACAAGCAGCTCTTGGATGGGAAGCTAGTGCAGCTTCACGACAGTATCGACGAAATCGATTACGTGTTCCTCCAGAACCGTAGAGATTACCTGACGGCAAAAGATAGTGAAATCAAGAGAAGTAAGCTGGCGAGGGCAAATGCTGCGCATGAGAAGTCTATGAAATTTTGCGAAGAAATATAATTGTGAAGAACGTCTATAAAAAGACAAATGGACTTATTACTTTTCCGAAATCCCTTTGGAATAGAAAACTAAGCAGATAGGAAAACTCTTCATCAAAGTCCTCTGTTAATCTAATACGTTAAGTCTACCAATATTGAGTTCTCTAAACGAATGAAAGTGAGCGTGATTTCACAGTACTCCTCTCGAAGTACGCAGTCTTCCTGTAGAACAGTGCTTCTCAACCTTTCTCTTGAGCAGGGATTGAATCCTGAATACATATACGATATGTAGCATACCGCGAGAAACGTTTTTCGCAAGCTGTCATGATAGAGAACTGATTCGGGATACTATACCCCATGATAAATTTCTTTTAGAAAACTCCAAATGTGGGGAGCACTGGCTCTGATGATGCATTTCAACTTGTTCTACACAGCTGTGCAGTAACCAACACGAAAGGAGCGAAAACAAAGCGAAAATCACCATTTTTCTGTGAGGGCTGCCTATCCGATTCTGTTTTTTCGCACTTGTATACAAGTTTGATAAATTTGTTATCATGGCTTGTTATGATTCGGAACAGTTTTTGCCTCTCTTTTATCGTTGTTCGTTATCTATTGAGAGCGATTTCTGCAAACCCTGCTTTTGCATTAATTGAGGTACCCCCTATGTTTTTATGCTGAAAATAAAAGTGGGCGTAACTCATAAGATATATGAAAAATTGACCTAATGAATGGCTCTTCATAAAGTTGGCTGAAATTCTCATAAATCCGTGAAACTTCCCAATTCAAATTTAGTTTGTACAACGAGTTTCCTACCGGACTTTCGTGTCTACTGGAAGCCTTCAGCCGAGCCTCTTGAAAATGGATTCCGCGCTTCTTGAAACGAACCTTCCGAGCCTCTTGAAAGGCGTTTTTCCAGCTACTTAAAAGATGGCTTCTGAGTATCTTGAAAGGAAGCCTTTGAGCCTCTTGAAAGGAGGCTTTCGAGCTTCTTGAAAGAAGGCTTCCGAGCTTGTTGAAAGAAGTTTTCCGAGCCCCTGGAAAAGAAGCTTTCGAGCCTTTGAAACCAGATAACCGAGCCTCTTGAAAGGACGCTTCTGATCATCTTGAAAGTACTCTTCCAAGCTACTTGAAAGAACCCAAGTAGCCCTATTTAGATCGATATGGTTGCAGCAATTATATGACGGGATTGGGTCGTATATAGGTCACCGTAACTCATTTTAGTTCCAAGTCCTGGTGTTAGGTGGGACACTAAACAGCCCTGACACGACGGCCCTACGACGGCCTTTAAAAACAACCATTACGAACGACATAGAAGATAATACGACTCGATACAACCGGCAACGACCTAGGCGACGAATAAAGGATCACGATTGGAAGCTTGGAACATGGAACTGCAAGTCGATGAATTACATCCCCGCAACTTCAACGTTGTAGCGCTGCAGGAAATCTGCTGGACAGGACAGAAAGTGTGGAAAAGCGGGCATCGAGCGACTACCTTCTACCAAAGCTGTGGCACCACCAATGAGCTGGAAAACGGCTTTATAGTGCTGGGAAATATGCGCCAATGCGTGATTGGGTGGCAGCCAATCAACGCAAGGATGTGCAAGCTGAGGATAAAAGGCCGATTCTTCAACTATAGCATCATCAACGTGCACAGCCCACACAAAGGGAGACCCTACAACGAGAAAGAAGCGTTCTATGCACAGCTGGAGCAGACATACGATGGATGCCCACAGCGAGACGTCAAAATCGCTCAGGTAGGAAGGGAGGAAATGTATAGACCGGTCATCGGAGCGGATAGTCTGCATACCGTATCGAACGACAACGGCCAACGATGCATAAACTTTGCACCCTCCCGCGGAGTGGTAGTCCGAAGCACTTTCTTCCCCCGCAAGAATATCCACAAGGCCACATGGAAATCATCTAATCAAGTAACGGAAAACCAAATCGACCACGTTCTAATCGACGGTAAATTCTTCTCCGACATCACGAATGTACGCACTTACCGCAGTGCGAATATTGAATCCGAACACTACCTCGTTGCAGTATGTCTGCGCTCAAAACTCTCGACGGTGTACAACACGCGTCGGAGTCTTCCGCCGCGGCTAAACATTGGGCGGCTACAAGACGGTAGACTATCCCAAGACTACGCGCAGTAGCTGGAAGTGGCACTCCCAACGGAAGAGCAGCTAGGCGCAGTGTCTCTTGAAGATGGCTGGAGAGATATTCGATCCGCCATTGGAAGCACCGCAACCGCTGCACTAGGCACGGTGACTGGTATGACGGCGAATGTGAACAGTTAGTTGAGGAGAAGAATGTAGCATGGGCGAACGCCACCAATTGCAAGAGAGTTCGTGGGGCAGTTCCAGGCGGGATTTATGAGTGAACGCTCTACCACAGACCAGGTGTTCGCAGTACGTCAGGTATTGCAGAAATGCCGCGAATACTACGAAGTCCGCCGACAAAATTGATATCATGGCACGTAACTTTGAGAGGATGAAGGAAGCCTACATCAGACTAAAAAGTGAAGCTGAACAGATTGGACTAGCCATCAACACGTCGAAGACGAAGTACATGATAGGAAGAGGGTCAAGAGAGGTCAAGGTAAGCCACCCACCACGTGGTGACCGTCGATAACGATACCAGCAGAGAAATTCGGAGACGCATTATAGCAGGAAAACGTACGTACTTTGGACTCCGCAAAACGCTCCGATCGAATAACATGTAAACCTTTGTACAGATTCCTTGTTTCATGAGGAACCAATTAATAATAATAAAATAACATCTACTATCTACAAAACGCTCATTAGACCGGTAATTCTCTACGGACACGAGACCTGGACGATGCTCGTGGAGGTGGAGGACCAACGCGCACTGGAAGTTTTCGAAAGGAAGGTGTACACATACACACAAACACACACAAGGCCCCCTTCCATTGCTTAGGAAAAAACACACAAACACACGTAGAGAGAGAGAGAGAGAGAGAGAGAGAGAGAGAGAGAGAGAGAGAGAGAGAGATATGTTTATACGGCATTTGTTTATACGGCAAGAGAAATTCATATTCCTTATTATGTAAAAAAATTGGAGATATGTTATTTTTTTATCTCAAGTTTTACCAATTTTACTAAAATCATGTTTTTTTCAAATAAATTGATATAACTCGACAATGGAAGAAGATACAGACGATATTCTTATAGCAAAACACGCGTTTTGAAAAGACATTCGTGAGAAATGAAAAACTTTGAAAGCTTTAACACTTTTTATCGTATTGCAAGATTTACGAAAAAAGATGCATTTTCGGCCTTACTTTTAAGAACAAAAAAATGTTCTAGAAAGTTGTTCTGGATACTTGGGCCCTTATTATAGAGTTACCAAAAAATAGGGTGGGCCATTTTATAAAAATGTGAAATTTTATTTTTTTTATTTTGCGGAATATTGACATAAAATAATCTACAAAATTGTAGCGCAGCTTTTTCCAATCAACTTTGCTGTATAAATTTTTTATGTAGCTCTTAAGCTCACTTGTTTAGAGTAATTTTACCAAGAATTTTACTTACCAGGATTAGGGTGTCCATCAAAAAACAATATTTATGATCTGCATTTCATTTTTTTATTGTTCACGGATGTCACCTTCTGAAGACTTTTGGGGTTTCTCAAAACGCGTGTTTTGCTATAGGAATATCGTATGTATCTTCTTCAGTTGTCGAGTTATATCAATTTATTTGAAAAAAACATGATTTTAGTAAAATTAGTAAAACTTGGAATAAAAAAATAACATATCCCCAATTTTTTGACATACTAAAGAATATGAATTTCTCTTCCAAATGCCGTGTAAATATATTTTTTTGGTCTGCCCTAACTGGAGGTATCAACTTATGAAAAAATGTAATTTTGACAAAATAACGATTTGATTTGAAAAAGATATTGTGCATTGTTTGTTTGCCATTTATCCGGGTAACGTTGGAGGAATGCCTCCGAGAAGAGCAGGTTGTCGAGGGTTTGGCGGAGGGGTTGGGAATCGAACCCATGACCATCCGCTTGTAATGCGAACGTGTAGCCAACTACGATAGGGACCCCCCATATAATTTGTGTTATAGTGACTTTATTTGTAACTGAACAAAACCCAAAAACTTTGTTACTTATTTAGGAGTTTCAGGGACTCTTTCATCCAGGAGGTTTAATGAATGAATGAGACATTTCCCAGATTTTTAACGAGAATGTTCTTATAATTTTAAGCCAATTCACCAGTTTTGCATTCCTTTACCATGGATCTAACTCGATGATGCTTCCTACATCCTGGAACTATGGTGGAACTCAATAAGGCATGACTCCTGGGAAAATCTATAGAGAAAATCCTTAAGCAATTTCTAAATAAATTAATGGAGTAATATTAAGTGAAACTTTTGATGGTATTTCTGGAATCCTTGGATAAATTATTGAGGTTCTTGAAGAAGTTCCTGGAGGTATCTTGAAGAAATGTCTGGAGCAGTACTGCAATTCTAGAGTGCTTTGAGAATAGGTCGTATGTGCAAAAGAGAGTCTCTCTTTCCTCCCTTTCTCTTGAAAAAAAAACATACTTACTTACTTGATGGGCTACAGCTCTTCGATGAACCTACGCCGAATGGAGTATCCTTCTCCACTGGACTCGATCCTGGGCCAATCGCTTCCAGTCGCCCTGAACATTGAGCGCCCTCAGGTCCTCTTCAACTGCAAAAAGCCATCGTGTACGCGGCCTTCCACGAAGCCTGCGGCCTCTTCCGGGTTCTCTACTAAATATTATCTTCACTTGTCGTTCTTCCGGCATACGAACAACGTGACCAGCCCACCGTAGTCTGCCGTGTTGCATAAGCTTAATAATATCCAGCCCTTTATACACCTGGTACAATTCGTGATTCATGCGACGCCGCCAGATACCGTTCTCCTGTTTACCGCCGAGTATTGTCCGCAGCACCTTACGCTCAAACACTCCGAGAGCTCTCCGATCAGCCTCCTTTAACGTCCATGTCTCATGGCCGTATAAAGCCACCGGAAGAATCAGAGTAGTATACAGCGCGAGTTTTGTTTTCGTTTGCAGACTACGGGACTTAAGCTGGTTACGAAGTCCGTAATAAGCCCTATTTGCAGCTGCAATACGCCTTTTCACCTCGCGGGTAACATCATTATCGCACGTCACTAATGTTCCAAGATACACAAATTCTTCTACCACTTCAAATTTTTCACCATCCAGCACTATTTCGCTACCACCACCACTAATGAACCCACGTTGATTGCCAGCGACCATGTACTTCATTTTGCTGGTATTGATCGTGAGTCCAATCCTCGCTGTCTCCCTCTTAAAAGGCGCAAAAGCCTCTTCCACGGCGCGGCGATCAATTCCGATAATATCGATATCGTCCGCAAATCCCAGGAGCATATGCGATTTTGTGATAATGGTACCGCTTCTTTGCACACCAGCTCTCCTAATCGCTCCCTCGAGCGCTATATTGAACAGTAGGTTCGAGAGTGCATCACCCTGCTTTAATCCATCTAAGGTAACAAATGACGTCGATATTTCATCCGCAACCCTTACACTTGATTTCGATCCGTCCAACGTTATACGAATCAGCCGTATCAGTTTCGCCGGAAAACCATGTTCAAACATAATTTGCCATAATTCATTCCGTTTCACTGAATCGTACGCCGCCTTGAAATCAATAAACAGATGATGTGTCTGCAAGTTGTACTCCCGGAATTTATCAAGGATTTGTCTCAGGGTAAACATTTGATCCGTCGTTGATCGACCATCACGAAAACTTTCTTGGTATTCGTCTTCGACGGTCTCTTCAAGCGGTCTCAATCTTTTGAACAGAATACGGGACATAATTTTGTACGCCGAATTAAGGAGGTTATTCCTCGGTAATTGGCGCACTCCAGTCTGTGCCCTTTCTTAAACAGAGGGCAAATGAGGCCGTCCAACCAGCTAGCAGGCATTTCCTCGTCTTCCCATATTTTCGACATAATATGGTGCAGAACTTCATAAAGCTGCTCACTGCCATGTTTGAGAAGTTCAAAAAACATACTAAAGTTTAATTAGGTTTTCTTGACAGATATCCAATGTGAAAATGGTTGTTGACCAGCATTGAAAATAGATTAGCGTCGGAAACAGTTATTGTCAGATTTATTTAAAGCAGCCGCCATTATGGCTAGCGTGGAAAGCTGAACTATTTGGAAAATTTATGCATAAGATGAAGGAGTTCAACAACATTTTTCCTCTGCGTTGGTTTGACGCCCGCAAGAAGAATGGTGTTATTATGGATGGAAATGCGTGGTGAGACGCCCGTATTCAAGAGTTTCTTCCTCTGCGTTGGTAGGACGCCCACAAGAAGATCAGTATGATTGTGGATCGGAATGATCACAATTCTGTTTGATTGGACGCCCGCATTCCAGTGTTTCCTCCTGTGCGTTACTGGGACGCCTGCAAGAAGAATGTTGTTATTGTGAATAAAAACCCCTGCACTCAATAGATTCTTCCTCTACGTTGGCGGGACACCTGCAAGAAGAACAGTATTATTGTGGATTCGAATGATCACAATTCTGCGTGATAGGACGCCCGCATTCCAGTGTTTCCTCCTGTGCGTTACTGGGACGCCTGCAAGAAGAATGTTGTTATTGTGGATCGAAATGATCACAATTGTGCTTGATAGGACTCCCGCACTCGAGTGTTTCTTCCTGTGCGTTACTGGGACGCCTGTAAGAAGAATTGTGCTATTGTGGACCGAAATGATCACAATTATGCGTGGTGGGGTGCCCGCGCTCAATAGATTCTTACTTAGCGTTGGTAGGATGCCCGCAAGAAGAATAATGTCATTGTGAATCGGAATGATCACAATTCTGCGTGTTAGGACGCCCGCATTTGAGTGTTTCTTCTTCTGCGTTGGTGGCACGCCCGCAAGAACAATGGTGTTATTGTGGATGGAAATGATAATAATTATGCGTGGTGGGACGCCCGCACCTAACAGATTCTTTCTCTGAGTTGGTGGAATGCCCTCAAGAAGAATGGTGTTATTGTGGATCGTAATGATCACAATTCTGGATAGTGAGACGCCCGCATTCAAGAGTATCTTCCTCTGCGTTGGTTGGACGCCCGCAAGAAGAATGGTGTTATTGTGGATCGGAATGACCACAATTTTGTGTGGTGGGACGTCTACATTTATGTGTTTCATCTGCTGCGTTGGTGGGACCGCAAGAAAAATGGAATTATTATAGATCAGGATGATCAAAATTCATCGTAGTGGAACGTTCGCATGCAAGATTTTTATTGCGATGTGAGTCCCAACTGTAAGCAATGCAAACATGATGGGTGATTTATATGTGCGATGTTGATGTGCACAATCAGGTTGCTTCAGTCGTTCTAGGTCATACGTTAGTCAAAAACAAGATCAAAACGAGCTGCTCTATTTCCTGTATTAAAAGGCTGGATTTCATTACAAAACCGATAGAGTGCGTGCTCAATCGTACTTTCTACGCAGAACTATCGCGTGGTCATCGAAATTGTTATGAATTGTGCGGGTGAGCTAATTTATTAACAAAGTGAAAATTGAGAGCATGTTCAATAATATTTCCTCCAGTACGCGGAGAAATCACGTGATCGTCGAAATATTTTATTCTGCTTTCATGGGTGGGTAAATGAATTAGCAAGTAAACAATTTAGTGCATGATCAATCGTATTTTCTTCAATACGCAGAACGATTGCGCGTCCATTTAAATATATTATTCTGCTTTGTGCGAACAATAGGTCAATTAATTAGTACGCACTTGATTGTCCTTCTGCTTACCCTCGATCAAACTACACGCTTCACCTGGCACGACACAACTGGTTGACACGACCAACCCTGCCACACTCTCTTTCCTACATATCCAACGTCCCAGTGATTTCTCGTGGAAGTGCAGATGACTCGTCGGCTTCCATCCTAGCGGGTATCACGTCAACATTTTCCCTACTGTTCCCTAATTGACCTGCATTCGGACACGGCTGGTGTTGTCACCAGTTCTTGAACATTGAAGATGACGTTAGTCCCAAACATCATCTGTTAGTTCTCTGTAGAATTACAGCTGGCCTGGCAATAACAGAGTAGCAATCGTGGGCAGTCCCAAGATTTTTTTAGGTACAGGTTATCTGACTTCGTCAGTAGATGGGAATAACCAGCGCGGGGGGGGGGGGGGCATACATTTTCAGTGCAAAACGTAAACAAACGAGCATAAATTCCATACAAAAATCCAAGATGGCTGAGTTGGGGATATTGACAAGTCGGATAACCTGTACATAAAAAAAATCTTGGGCAGTTCATCATGCTTATGCTCATTGCTTATGTTCGACTTGCATTTATACTAGAGGTCCAACAAATTGAGATAACGAAATTTCTTTGCATTGCTGGTTCTGAAATAAGACCAATTAAGGAGCATACGATGATTATTGGATCAGGTTACATTCCCACTTCAACTGTAATGGCCCCATCCAGTATGCCATACTTGACTCGACAACGACGACACGAGCACAAAGGATATTCGAAACTATAATGCAGTTCGCCACTCAACTACCTCAAGTGAGTAATGTACACCCTCCATTTCCTACATAGTTCCCACAAAGGCGAAGCAAAATTCAAACGATACTCCAGCAGATTAGCATACATTTACATCGTATAATCTTACTCTCAGTCGGTAATAAAGTTAATGCATGTTGCCAAGGATCTTGCCTCGAAGGCTCGAAGCAAGAGCCAGTGTGGGCGCCTTAGCACAGGAAACAGACATGAAAACTCAAACGAAATTTCAATGAACGCGTTGGCTGCCCGACATACAAATTCGATAACACCAAACGTCGTCATTGGCCTACACTGCATGGGAGATAGCGGTGCCGTTGAGGTAGAAGCTGCGATCATTTTCTTCGAGTCGATTCAAGTACGAGACACTGAAGACGGCCTTACTGTTGAGATCGGAATACGTATCTGCCAATGGTACAATCAAGTGGTGGAATTAAATGTAATTGTACAAACTCGTCTTATGACAATGTCTTAATTAATTTAATTTTTGAAAACAACGATTTTCCTTAATAAAATTGACTCCCGTGCACCTATAGTGGTGCAACTGTACCAATAGTGGCGAGCTTTATAAGAAATCAGATACCACCACTATGGAAACCAAAATTATTTTTTACCTCCACTAAAGGAACAGTGGTGCAAGCAATATTTTGTAGTTTATTGGTTTATATTTTTATTAGTTAATCTATTGGCTAAGATATTAAGGTCTGAGGGAAGGGTTTTCCGTTAAAAAAGCACGTGGTAGCACTCTCTGAGAGAGGAAATTGCCCAATTCAGCCCGCCAGAATGACGCTGTCAGTGTCGCCAAAATTATTTCATCATTATGCAGTTTACAATTGCTTGAGAATTTGCCGTAAACGAAGAACAAAAGGAGTTGGCAACAATGGGGAAAATATTTATCACTCATGCAGTGGTTCGGCGAGAGAACAGCAGCAGCGCCAACCAATCACGCAATGAGGAAATCAAAATAAACAAACTCCAGCTGGTTTTGGAAAATGAAAACATGAGCCGTTTCTAGAACAACATTAGAAAAAATCGTGAGGGGGTTTGTGTACTAGGTTTCCACACAAGCTTTGAAAAGTATTTGGGTGATAACATTTGGGTGCTGGTGTAAATAAGACAAATACGACAAATAAGACAAATAAGACAAATAAGAAAAATAAGGCAAATAAGACAAATAAGACAAATGAGACAATCTTATCTATCTTCTATCTTCTATATCTATTATCTATATCTATATCTATATATCTATATATCTATATATCTATATTCTATATATATATATAAAACTCAATGTTTGTATGTTTGTATGTATGTTTGTATGTATGTTCCAGCATAACTTCTGAACCCATTTACCGATTTTAACCAAATTTGGAACACACATTCTTTATCTTGAGGAAACGACGATAGGGGGGTTAGGCATGCTCTTTGGAAAAGGGGGAGGGTGTGGGGGAGGGTTATTGCTTAGTTATCGATCAACTGAGTGTAAATTCTGAACCCCTTGGCCGATTTCAACCAAATTTAGAACACAAATTTTTTATCTTAAGGAGGGGACGGGTCGAGCATGCATTTTGGAAAAGGGGGAGGGTATGGGGGGAGGGGTATTGCTTAATTATCGATCAACGCAGTTTAAATTCTGAACCCCTTGGCCGATTTCGACCAAATTCGGAACACAATTACCTTATCTTAAGAAGGAGACGATAGGGGACTAAGCATGCTCTTTGGAAAAGGGGAAGGGGGTGTGGGGGTGGGGTATTGCTTAGTTATCGATCAACTCAGTGTAAATTCTGAACCCCTTGGCCGATTTCAACCGAATTTCAAACACAAATTCTTTATCTTACAGAGGGAACGATAGGGGGGTTAAGCGTGCTCTTTGTAAAAGGAGGAGGGTATGATCAACGCAGTTTAAATTCTGAACCCCTTGGCCGATTTCGACCAAATTTGGAACACAATTTCCTTCTCTTAAGAAGGGGACGATCGGGGGTTAAGCATGCTCTTTGGAAAAGGGAAGGGGTGTGGAGGAGGGGTATTTCTTAGTTATCGGTCAGCTCAGTTTAAATTCTGAACCCCTTGGCAGATTTCAACCGAATTTGAAACACAAATCCTTTATCTTACAGAGCGAACGATAGGGAGGTTAAGTATGCTCTTTGAAAAAGGGTAGGGTATAAGGGAAGGAGTATTTCTTAATTATCGATCAACGCAGTGTAAACTCTGAACCCCTTGGCCGATTTCGACCAAATTTGGAACACAAATTCTTTATCTTAAGAAGGGGGCGATAGGGGGTTAGGCATGCTCTTTGGAAAAGAGGGAGGGTGTGGGAGGAAAGGTGTTCTTTACAAAGAGGGAGGGTATGGGGGGAGGGGTATTGTTTAGCAATCGATCAACTCAATGTAAATCTTGAGCTTCATGACCGATTTCAACCAAATTTGGATCAAATATTGTCTATTCCAAGGAAGCGATTTCAGTGGATGTGGTTAAGTAATTTAAAAAAAAGGGGGAGGGTGGGGGATAAGGGGTATTGTTTAGTTATCGATCAATTCAGCATGACTTCTGAACCCATTTATCGATGTCCACCAAATTTGGAACCCATATTATCTGTCTAAGGAAGACTATATCAGACTGGGTATGAGTGCCATAGCTAAATGAGAGAGAGGGTATATTCATTAAACGAACAGTTTAGTATACCTTTTTATCGCATAGGTCAATTCAAATCAAACACGTAAGCACGTAATCCCTACCCAAAGGAAACTATTATAGAGAGGCTGGAAGGGACTTTTGGAATGAGATGTGGGGGGTATTGGGATTGGGTATTGTTGTTCATCGGAATAATTGTATGCCCAGTGAAAAGCAATGATTAATGTGTTTCTTCTGAATGGTGGATGTGATTGCTTCTTCAAAAGTATGCATTTGCCCGGCAATGGTGGGTGTGATCCCTTCTTTAAAAATATGCGTTGCCCGAATATGGCATCGATGAATGTTTTTCCTTCTTTAGAAATAGACGTTTTCCCGGAATAAGACCTTTCAAACCAAAGATCCCTTCTTCAAAATCAGTCAATGTTTCCAAAAGCCTTCTTTTAATCAAATGATAAAGTATGAATAAGTAAACACAATTACCCTGTTGATCAATTGGTTTTATCATTTTCCGATTGTAAAAGAAAACTGCAAACCAAACTGGCAATTCCGAGCAAGGCCGGGTACATAAAGCTAGTTTAAGATAAATAAGGCAAATAAGACAAATAAGACAAATAAGACAAATAAGACAAATAAGACAAATAAGACTAATAAGACTAATGAGACTAATAAGCCCAATAATACTGATAAGACAAATAAGACAAATAAGACAAATAAGACAAATAAGAAAAATAAGACAAATAAGAAAAATAAGACAAATAAGACAAATAAGATAAATAAGACAAATAAGACAAATAAGACTAATAAGACAAATAAGACAAATAAGACAAATAAGACAAATAAGACAAATAAGACAAATAAAACAAATAAGACAAATAAGATAAATAAGACAAATAAGACAAATAAGGAAAATAATACAAATAAGACAAATAAAACAAATAAGACAAGTTCCTCCAGGAGAAACTTCCGAAGTAATTCCTGGATAAACTTCCGAAGGAATTCCTGGAGAAACTTCCGAAGGAATTCCTGGAGAAACTTCCCGTAGGGACTCCTAAAGGATCTTCCGAAAGAATCTCTGGAGGAACTTCTGAAGGAATTCCTGGAAGAACTTCCGAAAAAATTTCTGGAGGAACTACCGAAGGAATTCCTGGAGAAACTTCCGAAGGAATTCCTGGAGAAACTTCCGAAGGAATTCTCAGAGAAAATTCCGAAGGAATTCTCAGAGAAAATTCCGAAGGAATTTCTGGAGAAACTTCCGAAGGAATTCCTGGAGAAACTTCCGAAAGAATTCCTGGAGAAAATTCTGAAGGAATTCCTGGAGGAACTTCCGAAGGAATTCCTAGAGGAAATTCCGAAGAAATTCCAGGAGGAACTTACGGAGGAATTCCTAGAGGAACTTCCGGAGGAATTGCTGGAGGAACTTCCGTAGGAATTCCTGGAGAAACTTCCAATGGAATTCCTGGAGAAACTTCCGGAGGAATTTCTGGAGGAGCTTCCGAAGGAATTCCTGGAAAAACTTCCAAAGGAATTTCTGGATAAACTTCTGGATAAAATTCCTGGAGGAACTACCGAAGGAATACCTAGAGGAACTTCCGAAGGAATTCCTGGAGAAACTTCCGAAGGAATTCTCAGAGAAAATTCCGAAGGAATTCTCAGAGAAAATTCCGAAGGAATTTCTGGAGAAACTTCCGAAGGAATTCCTGGAGAAACTTCCGAAGGAATTCCTGGAGAAACTTCCGAAGGAATTCCTGGAGAAACTTCCAAAGGAATTTCTGGATAAACTTCCGAAGGAATTTCTGCAGTAACTTCCGGAAGAATTTCTGGAGGATCTTCCGAAAGAATTTCTGGAGGAACTTCTGAAGGAATTCCTGGAAGAACTTCCGAAGGAATTTCTGCAGTAACTTCCGAAAGAATTTCTGGAGGATCTTCCGAAAGAATTTCTGGATAAACTTGTGAAAAAATTCCTGGAGAAACTTCTGAAGAAATTCCTAGAAGAACTTCTGAAGGAATTCCTGGAGAAACTTCCGATGGAATTCCTGGAGAAACTTTTTAATTTCTGAAGGAACTTCCGAAGGAATTCTAGGAGGAATTACTGGACGAACTTCCGGAGGAATTCCAGGAGGAACTTCTGGAGGAATTCCTGGAGTAACTTCAGTGGGAATTCCTGGAGGAACTTCCGAAGGAACTCCTGGAGGAACTTCCGGAGGAATGACTGGAGGATCTTCCGGAGGAATTACTGGAGGAACTTCTGGAGTAATTCCTGAAGGAACTTTCGGAGGAATTCCCAGAGGAACTTCCGGAGGAACTTATGGAGGATTTTCCGGAGGAATACCTGGAGGGACTTCCATAGGAATTTGTCTTGTTTATCTTATTTGTCCTATTTGTCTTATTTGCTTTATTTGTCTTATTTGTTTTATTTCGTTTATTCTGCTTATTTGTTCTATTTGTCTTATTTGTTTTATTTATTTTCGATTGTTTATCCCATCAAATTCCTATATTTGATTTCAATTTATATATTTGGTATCCTCGTGTTCACAAATAGGAATACGTTTTTTTTCTAGTGTCACGCTAGATACAAAGTTGACGGACTTTCTACCGCTCTCATCGCTCCTTTCCTGCCGTACGCCACAAGAAAATATGCTGTTGGCTGCTCTCCCGGAATGGTAACTTTTGTATGGAATTATAAAAACTTGGTTGAAGTAAAAAGAGCTTCCTGCAAAATTTATTGCGGTGACATATACTTTTTATTACATCAAAATGATCGTTGGAAAAATTCAAAACTTTTGTCAGTTGGGTTTTGCGAAATTCGGTTCCTTTGTGCCTCAAATCATCGGAGAGAGGTACTGAGAAGCGAAAATTTCAGTTCTACAATAGTTCAGTATTTAGAGCTTTATTCAAATTTGGGAAATAGTAGGTCCATGAAATTTTGTAGGAACATTCCTTGATAAATTTCAAAGAGATTGTCAGTTGGGATAAGCGAAATTCGTTCCCAATTCCGAGTTATAGACATTTTAGTACGAAAATAGCGCTCTACCGCGAGAGAGCTTCCCTCAAACCTTAAAGCTGTAAATTCGCAATAATTAGCAATTTTTAACATTTTCTTTTGTGGATCTACAAATACCTCCACTATTGGTACCGTTACCCTAATCCGTTTCTCGTAGAAACAAATCTGGAAATTGTTTTAATATCTTCTAATTTAATACGTAATTTTCGACGATTTTAATCTTCAAAATAGATCTGCGTTTAAACCTCAGCTCAGGGAGCAGACTTTAAGGCGGCAATCACTATGTTGCCTTATTTGTATTACTGTTGGTAATGAAACAAATGGCAATATCACCGTTAATTTATTCGAAATCCATGAAAAATATTTCTACGGAAACTCTTTCGAAATTCCTCGGAAGATTTTACAACTCTTTTATACACTTCCACTATGTTAAACTTGTTTACCTATATCAACAAATGCGTATTTAATTTTCTACTTGAAAGCATTTCCAGTATTTTGTTATCGACTACCACGACTTGATAACAAAACACTAAAAACAACTAGCGTGAAAAGCTAAAATGTGGCAGAAATCATAAAAAAAATGTTCAATGACATTGACGAAAAAATGCCTTTATGCAATACGCCTATATTGAACCATAGAACGATTAAACAAAACTCGTGTTTGGCAATGAATCAATTTGCTAATCAATTAACATCAAATAAAATCGAAAGTTTCCAGCTAATGATGGCGTCAACAAAATTCCTGTCATTACCAGCATCAACAGGGCTCAACTAGTAAAGTTATATGATTCGCGTTATGATGCTCATCAGTTTCCACCAACGCACTTTTATTGCCGTATCATCAAATTCATGACAGGAATTAATTTCCATGACCTCCCATTATTAGTTCCCTGGGCCTGGAATTGCTCAAATTAATTAGCACATTTACGCCTCATCCACCACTGACTGGCTGCAGCAGGCTCATTAAAAGGCAAGACGAGGCTTCGTTGAGATAGATTATGTAATCCGTTCTAACGCAGCTTATCGCATCATCATCGTCACCGAGCTCGTCCCCAAGCACGAGAACGTCAATAGATCAACCCCATCGGGCAGGGTGGCAACACCTACGGTACGAAAGCAGTTGAATCCTCTGACAACGCAGAACCAGTCAGTGTCAACAACGGGTAGAATTCGTGTCCTTTTGGCATAAACATGAACAAACAGCCCGACAACATAGAAAACCGCATCCTGGATGAGAACGCAGAGTGACGGGGCGAACGTGTGATTGATAACAACCCGGGTCGAGTATGGCCCCACCTCGGGCAAACCAAGCTTCCATCCATCCGTGGCACTTTGGTTTTGAAAACAGATGACGGGTATGGAGATAATTTACAACGGGTTTGTTATGGTGTCGACCCTTGAGATTAGCTCGCAGATTAGCCTTCCAGTTCAACTAGTATCGTATGTTCCGGTTGATTTAACAAAGAGGGAATTTTAAGTGAGATAACGAGATATTAAAAGAGCATCCAATATAGCTCTGTCCTCATACTTCCTGGACTATGATTAATTGACAATAGTAATATATTGAGGAGATGAGTCATGGTCGTCTGTTCGCCAAGAAAATGCGACTCAAGCAGCATCTGTCCTGATGTAGCATTACGCATCTCATCTCGAAACTAGATCGAAACGAGCCAACCATGTCAGTTGTCGTAAGAAAGTAAGTAAGCGTATCTTCTGAACGGGATACGGAAAGCTTTCAGTGCGTAATCGAAACGGTCAACCACAATCACCATGGCTTGGGTCTCTTCTCATTGCTCGATCTCGGGAAATGAGTCAGCGGACTCGCTGGCGCTGTGTAAAGTGATGTTTCCGATCGAAAAATTTTCTTCGATGATTTTATTCAAATAAATTCAGAAACTTTGATCAGCTGGCACAGACATGAAGATATGCGAAGGTGGGTTAATCGATTCAATACCGATGGGTCATATATGACCCAAGACGAAAATCAGCTGTCAAAAATCAGTTTTAAGAGATAGAGCCTTGCTTTCTTCAGCAAAAATGTTCAAAATTAACTGCTCCATCCAGGAAAAATATTGCACAGGACATCTAGAGCATTCAAACTATCCTTGAATTGTAATTTTGATGTTCTTAGGAATCAACACCATACTTTACCATATTCTTGTTAAATTATTGAAATTGTAACACTTAATGATACAATCCTGCGCCTGCCCAGTGATATAACAGATTTTTTTCAATATCTACGACACTCCAAACCGTCCTTGAACTCAGATCTTAATATTCATATCGATCAACAAGAAGATCTACGATGTCCTCACTATTTTTGAGAGTTGGAATAGCTACACAGTACCTCGTAACACCATTACAGACACATTACAGACATTCACTCGACATGTACGACTCTCCAAACCGTCCTTGAGTATAGATCTTAATATTCAAATCGATCAACATGAAGATCTTCGATGTCTCACTAATTTCATGAGTTGGAATAGCTCCAAGATATCTTGTAACGCCAGTATAGACACACCACAGAATTCGATTAATATCTACGACACTCCAAACGTCCTTGAGTACAGATCTTAATATTCATATCGATCAACATGAAGATCTTCGATGTCCTCATTAGTTATTATGAGTTAGAATAGCTCCAAGATACCTCGTAACATCATAATAGACACATCGCTGAATTCGATCAATATCTATGACACTCCAAACCATCCTTGAGTACAGATCTTAATGTTCAAATCGATCAACTCAATATGAGTTGGAATAGCACCACGCGACTTCATTACACCATTACAAACAAACTACAGAATTCCTTCGACATCTACGACAATTCGTTTATTTTTTCTTCTTCAAAGTTTTTTTTTGTTTTGTCCCTGTCTTTCTGTTCCATAGAGCTCGGTAGCTCAGGCCATCCGGAAGATGCTCCCAGTCAAACCATTCCTCGAGCACGACGACACGCCACATCGTCCCTGACGCCAAATGCCCGGATGAGAAGCTGAAATTTTCTGATCCCAAATCCAAAGCCCCGTCCATCCTTAAACATTGTAAACATACTCGAGTCACCACGAGTACGCTGGCTTCTACCCCTTTCTTACTAACTGTAAAATAAAATGATATTGATTGTATATATCACAAAGAACCATGGCTCCGTAAAGTGTTATACACGCCTGAGCCTACCAAATAAACGAACTTGAAAAAAACCTATGAATCACTCTGTTGGTCTTGTAGACCTCCAATATCTGAACTTAAGATTGATTTGGAGTACCGCTGGAACTCTGAAAATGTTGTGATTTGTGTATACTGGCGTAATGATGTCCCATGGGGTTGCTCCAACTATCACACAAGCTCAGGACCCTATGGATCACTCTGTTGGTGTTGTAGACCCCCAATATCTGAACTCAAGAATGGTTTGGAGTACCTTAGATATTTTGAGAATGTTGATTTTTTTTATATACTGATGTTATAATGTCCCATGGGGCTTCATCAACTAACACACAAGCTCGGAAACCCTTTGAATCACTCTGTTGGTCTTGAAGACCTCCAATATCTGAACTCAAGAATTATTTGGAGTACCGCAAGAACTCTGGGAATGTTGTGATTTGTATATACTGGTGTAATGATGTCCCATGGGGTTGCTCCAACTAACACACAAGCTCAGGATCGTATGAATAACTCTATTGGTGTTGTAGACCTCAATATCTTAACTCAAGAATGGTTTGGAGTACCATAGCTATTCTGGGAATGTAGATTTTTTTAATACTGATGTAATGATGTCCCATGGGGTTTCTACAGCTAACACACAAGCCCAGGAACCTATCAATCACTCTGTTGGTCTTGAAGACCTCCAAGATCTGAACTCAAGAATTGTTTGGAGTACCGTTAATGTTCTGGTAACACTGAGGTTTGATAAAAATAGTTCAATTATGTCTCAAGTACCATTGACAACTTCATATGGGGATTGAGGCCCCGTAAAACGCTCTGTTGTTTATGTAGATCATCAAGATCTGAAGTCATTGGGGCAGCAGGGACAGCAGGGACAGCATGATGTCCAAGGGCTTGACGACCCCTCCCCAGCTGTCTGCGAGTCAGGGAGAACTGCCTAGGGCGTGGTGGGATTTAGCAGTGGGCTCTGCTAAAATCCCTCCCAAAAAACCACAAGTGCCCGTAAGCGGACTCTATCAAAGCGACTGTGTGCCGCTTCAAAAGCACAAGCCCAGGGAGTGCCAACTGGCATGTGGAGTGTCCCTACTTCGGTAGGGTAGTGCGTGAGCTGCTTAGGCAGGGAGTGAGTGATCTGTTTGTGCTGAGGCAGGAGTGTCATAGCGCGTCACCGCTATTGTCACCTCGAAGCGCAGCAGAAGTCTGAGTATGGACTGCACATGCTAAGGTAAGAGTGTCGTAGCGTAGTATCGTTGATTGGTCCCTACATACCGCTATCGACACCTCGAGGCATGGCAGTGGAGTGTTAGAGTGAGTTGTGGAGTGTACCTACTTCGGTAGGGTAGCGCGTGAGCTGCTTTGGCAGGGAGTGAGTGATCTGGTTGTGCTGAGGCAGGAGTGTCATAGCGTGTCGCCGCCGCTATTGTCACCTCGAAGCGCAGCAGAAGTCTGAGTATGGACTGCACATGCTGAGGTAGGAGTGTCGTAGCGTAGTATCGTTGATTCGTCCCTACATACCGCTATCGACACCTCGAGGCATGGCAGTGGAGTGTTAGAGTGAGCACCCGAATAAGGGTCACATGGAGCGAATGGTCTTTGGAGAAGCTGCTTCGGCGGCAGGGTAGCAGTGGGTTGTACCCACACACCTACAGTTGTGCACATGTGGTGCATGGGGAGTGTCCCTGCTTCGGCAGGGTAGCGCGTGGTCTGCTTCGGCAGTGGTGTGATTGATCTGCTCGTGCTGAGGCAGGAGTGTCGTAGCGTAATATCTGTAGGCCCAGGCAGTTACCGCTATCGACACCTCGAAGCGCAGCAGAAGTCTGAGTATGGACTGCACATGCTGAGGTAGGAGTCGAGGTACCTTCTCGACACCTCGAGGCATGGCAGTGGAGTGTTAGAGTGAGCACCCGAAAAGGGTCACATGGAGCGAATGGTCTTTGGAGAAGCTGCTTCGGCGGCAGGGTAGCAGTGGGTTGTACCCACACACCTACAGTTGTGCACATGTGGTGCATGGGGAGTGTCCCTGCTTCGGCAGGGTAGCGTGTGGTCTGCTTCGGCAGTGGTGTGATTGATCTGCTCGTGCTGAGGCAGGAGTGTCGTAGCGTAATATCTGTAGGCCCAGGCAGTTACCGCTATTGACACCTCGAGGCATGGCAGCGGAGCGCCCGGGAGAGCATCCAAGTAAGACTCAAATGGAGTGAATGGTGTGCGAGCACCCAAGTCAGTCTCGCGTGGGACGAGTGCCTGTGTGAGCGATAATGAGCGAGTACGCTTAGTACTGCCGTCCCCCAAGAAGTAGTACTTCGAGGTAGTTCCTGGGGAATCGATGGTGGAGCCCAAGGGAGTTTAGTCGGTATTACCGGTATGGTCGAGTCCGACACTCCAGTACACTTCCGTGTGGTAGTTTGGCAACTACAATGCACGTGTACTGGGTTAGTGTGTAAATGCATTCTCCCTGTAAAAAAAAAAAAAAAAAAGATCTGAACTCAAGGAAGGTTTGGAAGCCCTAAAGATCTCAAAAAAAAAATTTCCCACATATTTCAACATTTATGGATTTCATCCGTATTGAATCGGATAAAGGCATGGCAGTAATCAATTCGCCCACAGGTGTCGAAGCGTCAACAAATTGAACATGGAACAAGGACAATACTACATTCGAATGTACATTATTTCAGAGTCGGCTCTCGGAAGCCAATATCTGTATTTTAAGTACTTGAAGTACTTGAAGATAATAAGGATTTGGCCATGTCATGTGGGTGTGCGTGGAGCATTGTCAGCATGTTCCGTGAAAAACCTACAAGTATAAAGATTTTAAATAAGCATATGAACACAATTTCCCTGGAAACGAGATGTTCAAGGTACTCCAAAACGTTCTCAAGTTCAGATATATACCTCGTTCAAGTAAGTGAAATAATATCGGCTCAATGAAGCTGCTGGGTTGATAAACGATGCACAGATACATCGTTCAGAACTTGGTTGATCAGGTAGATCGTATATGTTGAACTCCAGGTCGTTTTGAAGATGCAAAAAGGCTTGTAACAGCTTGTAAAAGCAATGAATGAAATCCTATCGACTCTATGGGCCTCTTGGAGTGTTTTGCGCTGAATGTACTAGGAAATCCGAAAAAAAAATATTTAAACGCCTTTTTGGTTCTTACTATACAGTCGCGATTCGTTGGTTGGGCCACGACCTCGGCCCAACTAACGAATTCGGTTTTTTAATTGGACCAACTGACAGCCATTTGAACACGTGTATTTCGACTTGAACATCACAAATGATGTCCAGTGACGCCCAATCCCGTTTCCCGTGTTTACATTGAATTTTGACGTACGGATGCTTTTTAGTTGGGCCATGGCCCAACCAGCGGAGGCCCAATTGAAAAGTGACCCAAGTATTAAAATCCCAACCAGCGAATCCCGACTGTACTAGTTTTGGCAGGATTAAGTGAAAAAAACAAAATCTGTGCGATAAAACTCAGTAAAAAATCGTCCTGAAAGAGTTAAACTAGATGTAAAAGTAGACACAGAAAATTTAAACAAAAGATAACCTGGACCTAATTACAAATAAATCGAATAATAAACAATACGGAGTGGACGACCATGATATATGATAAATAATTATATAATTATATAAGTAAATTAAAATGATGAGATTTTGTTTTTTTTTTATTAAATTATCCCGGCCAAGTAAGACAAGGACCATGGTGATATCACGTGGTTAAAGACCATTTCCTAGCGGTGAGTTCTCCGGGTCTAGGTTCCGGAAGCCATCTCATGGATCCGGATTGATGCTGAGGTCCAGTTACCATAAGTCACTTATTTCCGTCAATTTGGGCATTAGTGATTTTGGTTTTCGGTGGTTCTGCGGAGATAAGATCACATTTGCCTTAACATAACGCTGAAGGCGTAAATCGATCCGTCGAGCCTCCCGTAATCCAAACAAGCGATGGCTGCTACGCCAGCCGGATTATCGGCAAGTGATGCCAAAATTGGAACGAGGGACTTCGTACATAGGGCATCTGCTTATAATATGTTCTACCGCCGACGCCGATACTGACCTGCCGGCGTCCATGACTATGGAATGTGACCACTGGAGGGGTGATCGACGAAAAAAAACTAAAACTAGAAAAATATATTAAGCTTTTAGTGGAATGTATTCAACCGTTTTAGACGGTTGTTTTTAATTATATACAAAAAAAAAAACCTACAGAGGTAAAAATATACGAGGTTTCCCGTAGCTTAAAAAAAGTAATTTTCTTTAAAGGAAGATCACTAATTACGTAACGGAAAATTTGACCATTTCATCACCCCTCCTCGCTATCTTACACTTTTTGTATGAATCCTCTAAAAAATCTATGAATCGTTATACATCTCGCAACCCTCCCAGCTCAGTGTTGCGTAATTTATGGATGTTTATTTTGATGAAATGATTATCATTTAGATGAAATTGTGTTTCCGGACTATGTTGAGGTGTAAAACAATACCAAATACAATATTATTATTTCGTTTCAGTTTTTTTTTTTCGCTAAGTCCTTTCTAACACCAAAGGACTTATCCTTAAAGGAGAAATTGTGATAATTTTCGAATTCTGTCCTTTTTCTTTGTTGTGGACCTTTACTGCCCACAATCGTATATTTGTAACAATTGACAAAAATAGGCTTGGGAGAAATGGAAGGATAAGAAATACGCATGAGTAATGAGTATAGAAATCTAAACGATTTTCTAAAAATGTTAAAAAATACTTAAATACTTTTTCCAGCTGATTGCTTTGGTGGCAACATTTACATTACTTGGTATTTGAGCAGGAATTAATTGCGGAATTTTTTGCTTGATACACAAGCCATACAGCCGACAACATTCTCCGGTGTTATTGTTATGCGGTCACTTTGCTCGGTTGTAGGACAAAAGGTCGAAGGTCAAAAGGTCGAAGGACAAAAGGTCGAAGGTCAAAAGGTCGAAAGGACAAAAGGTCGAAGGGTCAAAAGGTCGAAGGGACAAAAGGTCGAAACAAAAAAACTGCGTCAAAAGGTCGAAGGTCAAAAAGTCGAAAGGACAAAAGGTCGAAGGGTCAAAAAGTCGAAAAAACTGCGTCAAAAGGTCGAAGGACAAAAGGTCTTTCTTTTTTCTTCCTTCTTTCTTATATCTTCTTCCTTTTTCCTTATATTCTCTCCCTTCCTTTTTCCTTCTGACTTCATATGCTTTCTCCTTTCAATAATTTTTCCTCCTTCTTTGTTACTTCTTTCTTCCTTCCATATTTCATCTTCTTTATTTCTAACTTCTTTCTTTTTTCTTTTTTCTTCCTTCTTTCCTTCATCTTTCTTCCTTCTTTCCACATTTTTTCTTCCTTATTTTTTCCTTCTTTCTTCCTACTTGCTTTCTTCTTTTTTCTCCTTTCTTCCTTATTTCTTCTCTCTTTCTTCTTTCTCTCTCTCCTTTTTTTCTTTCTTTTTGTTTCCTGTTTATCATCTTTTTTTCTTTTTACTTTCTTCTTTTTTTCCTTCTTTACTCTTTCTTTTTACTTCTCTCTTCCTTTTCTTTCTTTCTTTCTTCTTCTATACTTCCGTTTTTCTTCTTTCTTTTTTCATTTCCTTTTTTCCTTCTTTCTTTTTTTTCCTTCGTTCCTTCTTTCTTTATTCGTTCTTCCTTTTTCCTTTCTCTCGTTTTTCTTTTTTTCCGTCTTTATTCCTTCTTTCCACCTTCTTTCTTCCTCGTTTTTTCCTTCTTTTTAACTTCTTTCTTCCTACTTTCTTTCTTCTTTTTTCCTCCTTTCTTCTTCATTTCTTCTCTCTTCCTTCTCCCTTTTTTCCTTCTTTCTCCCTTCTTCCTTTCTTCTTCATTTTTTTATTCCTTTATTTATTTGGTAGGCACTCTGTGTTCTTAACCGCTACTGTGCCGTGATCTACTGTGGTATTCTGCTGCACAGAATCCACACAGAATCTATTTTTAGATATCCATTATTCGTTATTGTTGTCGTTGCCAGTTCATTTTTGTCGTGAGTCCATTATGTCCGTTTGTCCATGTCATGTATCCAATGATCGTTGCTTTGTTCGGTTGCCATTTAATCCGGGTAACGTTGGAGGAATGCCTCCGAGAAGAACAAGTTGTCAGTCGTCATCAGGCAACTATCACGGTAAGGCGCGTACCCCAAACGCCACCAAACGTGGAGGGGCTGGAAATCGAACCCATGACCATTCGCTTATAAGGCGAACGTGTAGCCAACTACGCTACGGGACCCCCCCTTCATTCCCCCCTTCTTCATTCTTGTTTCCTATTTTTCTTCCCACTTTCTTTTTTTCTTTTTTCTTTCTTTTCTTCTTTCATCCTTCTTTCATTCTTCTTTCTTACTTCTTTATTCCTTCTTCCTCTTTTTCTTCTTTCCTACTTCTTTTTTCTCCTTTCTTCCTTATTTATTTCTTCTTTGTTCCTTATTTCTTCCATCTTTCTTCTTTATTTCTTTTTCTTCCTTCTTTCTTCCTTATATCTCTCTTCTTTGTTCCTCATTTCTTTCATCTTTCTTCTCTTTTCCTGTTACTTGCTTCCTCCTTCTTTCTTTTGTTTTGCTTCATTGTGTATTCTCTCCTTCTTCTTCCTTCCTTCCTTCTTCTATTTTCCTTTTTTCTTTCTTCCTTATTCCTTCTTCCTTCTTTTTTCCTTTTTCCATCTTCTTCTTCTTTCTCTCTTTGTTCTTTTATCCTTTTTCTTTATTACTATACATGTTTTCTCCTTTCTTCTTTCTTCCTTTTCACTTCTTATTTACATCTCACTTCTTACTTTTCTGCTCCTCAATTGTCACTGTTTACTTCTTATTTCTTCCTTTCCACTTCCCACTTCTAACGTTTCACTGTTCACTTCTCACTTCTCATTTATCTATGCTCACTACTTTTATCTAGCATCTCACTTGTCACTACTCACAATTCCCATCTCATTTCTTGTCTTTTTGTTTTTTCGACCTTTATCCTTCGACCTTTTGACCTTCGACGTTATGACACATATTCGACCTTATGTTCATTCGACCTTTTGTCCTTTCGACCTTTTGACCCTTCGACCTTTTGAACCTTCGACCTTTTGTCCTTTAGACCTTTTGTCCTTCGACCTTTTGGCCTTCGACCTTTTGAGCTTCGACCTTTTGACACAGATTCCTTTGCTCAATGTTACAAAACAACTTGGTAGTTTTTTCAAGATTTTCAGAACAAACCTTCTGATTGCATATGTCCAACTGAAAGAATCAACAATTTGGAGACGAATTATAAGCTTAACTCAAAATCTCAAAAAATGCAAATGTTACAAATATGCGATCATGGGCAGTTTACGCTGTGAAACTAGTCTTATTTCGGCCGGAGATACGGGTTTGACAACAGAACTTGAAGGTTCACATGCGTACTCTTGCCCCACCCGTTACTGCGTACTTTTACCCCACAGCTCTAAAATTTATTCAGTTAAAGGTTTTGACTTCTTGGAAAACCAACCGAATTAATATTCTGCACCACAAAGTACTCTATGCAATAGGTTATCGAAATGGTACAATGTTCACCTGATTGAACGTATAGATGGTATTGGAATACTAGTTGCGAAAACACAATTATTTTTAGCAAAATAACCAGAAAATTAACTATCTTCATATCTCCCTTGTTGTTTATTCAAATCGTTTACAATTACACATGACAATAGTTGGTCACAATACCTATCAAACTGATGCAGTGCTGCTAGTTTATTTACGTTTTAAAATCGAAAACGTACTCTTACCCCACGCGCACTCTTGCCCCAATCTACTCTATGTACAACATGTGATCCTCCGCCGGACGTCCTTCGTAGCTTAGTAGAGAAAAGCACCTGTCTAGCGTACTGGGGTCGTGGGATCAAAGCCCACCGAAGGAGCGGTTACCTTCCAATACCTTTTCCGAACTAAATCTATCACATGTTGTACATATGCATAATCGAGTTTCAGACATTAGTAATTAATTTCCACTCCGGGTGGCTTAATACCCGGCATATAGGAAATTTACTTTGAATATAATGATTTTTCAATCATTCCGGAATTCAATGTCTGATCGGGCCGATTTTCAATAACAAACAATGGGATCGCATTCCCCGTGGAGTAAATCGGATAATGCTGAGTTCCAAAAAGTGTGTCTACAAAATTTGTACACTTACACACATACACACACATACACACATTCAAACGGGCTGCGAAATGGTGAGTTGACATCTGGGAAGGAGCGACCTACACAGCTCTGGTCCTAACAAGTTCCAATCTCACGCTTCCACGGGTCTTCTGATGAAAATCGACCGCCAGCTAAGCGTTTTGTACTTAGCTGGTAGCGCAGCCTGGGCACTGTTGCCCTTCTGAAATCAGCTAGAGTGAGTGGGTGCGACCAAGGGGACCATCGTTCCTAACCCCTAATTCAAATGGAAAACCAAGTCAATTCTTCAATTCTTCAATCCCTTCGCAAGAGGTGGGTTGTTCAGGTCTCCGCCTAGGAGGCCAGATGCAATAGTCGTCAGCTCAGTGCGCAGCGCCAGCGTGGGTCACTTAACCTTCTCTTCGGCTACGCCGGTAGAGGTTATAGACGGCCCATGGCTTGTGAAGGCGATGAACCGCAAACGCGATGGGCTTTCGGCCTTCGAGGTGGCGACGGAACAGCTGGACGCCATCATCGACTTTGCGTCATCGAAGCATATTATCAGTAAGGACCTCAAGACGAGCTTGCTGAAACTTCGGAAGTCGATGCTGGACGCCAAGCTGGAGAGAGGACGGCCAAGTGTAAACCCGTGAAATCCGTGGAGTCGAGGTCTATCCAGACTGAGGCCCAAGGATTCGCGGACTCGGGCAAGGTCGAATTGACCGAGGGCGTGCCAGCGAAGACGGTGGTGCCAAAGTCTACCCAGACTGAGGCACCTGGATAAGCGAGATGATCCTCGAGCTAAAGCGGGGCGTCTCGCAAAAGGGCGCCGCCTACAAGAAGTTGGCGGAGGAAGTCCTAGGCGAGACGGTCAAGGTGAGGGCACTCACGACGGAGGTGAATATAAGGGTTAAAGACCTGGACGAGATCACTGAAGTCGAAGAGCTCGTTACGGCACTGCGGTGACAGTGTGAAGTGGAGACGTCTACCGCAGCCGTTCGGCTACGGAAAGGTCCGGCAGGGACACAGGTAACATTGGTTCGGCTATCTGCAGCGGACGCCTCCAAGGTAGTCAAGTTAGGGAGCGTCAAGATGGGATGGTCGGTGTGCTTTGTGGGCATATACGAGCAACCCAAAGTTTGCTTCAAGTGCCTGGAACCGAGGCACAAGCAATGGGACTGCACAGGCGCTGACAGAAGCAATCTCTGCCGACGCTGCGGATTGGAGGGACATAAGGCACAATGCTGCACGAACCCTCCCAATTGTTTGATTTGTTCCAGCAAAGCTGTGAATAGCAAAGCTGTGAATAGCAACACCCCATGGTTCGAAGTGCCCGGCCATTAAGCGTACTGCAAAATCACAGTGCAGGTAACGCAGCTGGCTTGCTCGGCCTCGCTCGAGTGTTAGGTGTGCGCAGGTTTAGAGGAAACGGCGGAACACGTGTTGTTCGTGTACCCACGTTTTCGCGCAATGCGTGACCACATGCTTGCCACATGTGGTCTGGACACTACCCCGGACAATCTAGTTCGGAGGATGTGTAAAGATGAAGTTGGCTGAAACGCCGTTTTATCGGCTATCGCCCAAATCGTCTCGGAGCTACACAGAAGGTGGCGCGTGGACTCAAGGATGGCTAGTTCAGGCGCAAATAAAGGTGGTCCAAGGGATCGGAGTCGGCTTCATGGGTCATACCGGTGGTCATGCTCTGAAGTCGAACTCGATCCTTTTATCGAACAAGTGTTCGCGCGAAGAACAACATGGTATCGTCGCTTTCGCGGCGTCGGTCAACCGGGCGGGTTCCGAGCCCGAGGACGGAAAGGGGTCCTCGTCAAGGCTGGGGCAGGCGTAGGCACCGCGTCGGCAAGTCCCTCTGTGTGTTGGCGAATAGGCCCTATCGCAGAGAGGTCAATTTGGGGTGCACGCGGCATCATCATTTTTGATACCAGTCGTGCAGAGGGAAGCAGGCGCGAAGTCGACCCTTCCCACCTTCCGAGGACATAGGGCGTGGTAAGGCCACCTGGAAAGCCGGCAATGCGCTGGCACGATACCATGGTGTTCTTCTAAAAAAGCGAGTCACGATGTTCGGTGCTGCAAGGACACACAGCTAACCTCGAGGGTGCGTTGTGCACTGGTCCCCCTTTGAAGCATTACTTTCTGGTTGTACCGAAGGGACTATGGGCTTGGCGGCAATGGAAACGGTTTAGCGGGTCGAGGATGTAGTCCTGCCTCCCTCGTTTGCTGTTGGAGGTGGTCCTTAACCCTGCACTTCCTGCAAACCCAGGATGTCTTTTGAGCAGATTCCCCCTCCATTGCTTAGGAAGAAAAAAAAAGAACACACATTCACGCACACCCATACATACACACAAACAGACATTACCTCAGTTTGTCAAGCTGAGTCGATCGGTATATAATACTATGGGTCACCGAGTCTTCTATCAAAAGTTTTTTGTTGTACAAGAAAAGAAAAAAAGGTTTATTGTGGAATTTTGCTCCAATATTTTCCAAAAAATTATTGGTTCATAAATAGAATAAATAATAGGAAAACGGTGAATATTCTCGACAGGATATTGACTTTGGCGAACGATCTAACCAGGTCAAAATCTGGTTAGTCCAATGAAGTCGTCAAATGTCACTTGGTCGGAAAGACATTACGTCGAATAGATATTAGGTCATATGACCATTTTTAAGAAATTTTCGGCCAATAATCAACGAATTTTGTTTGGTTTCCACGAGTGAAAGAAAGAGTATCAATGCAAAGAATAAGAAAACAATTTCCATTCGACCAAATGTCCCTACGGTCAGGGTCTTCAAAAGTTTTCCAATTGCTGATCGTTTCCGTCAAAAAAAATGTATCTCATATTATTATCTTAGTCGATTCTTTGGCTTATTTAAGGTCAACTTTCCCAAAAAAAACACAAATTTTTGAAGCCTCCAACTATTTTAAAAATCGAAAACAAAAACTGAAAAAGTGCTGCACCTGTGAATCGCACCGCCCTCTGTCCATTGGCGCCTCATTCGGTAGGAAATACGTCGCAGCGGGTAGCATCGCATCGGTGCCTAGGTCGAATATTATGGGTCACATCCATTAATGTGCTAGTTTGGTATTTCATCTGTTTTGGTTTCAAAGTCCTAAAACAATAGAAACTTGAGAAAAAAACATCGGGTGAGTAGGTCTCCCAGATTTACAGAACAACATTACGGAGCGAGTAGGACTCCGAGGTTGAAAAAAATATTTAGGGGCGAACAGGCCTCCGAGGTTGAAAGCAAAGAAAAAAAATCCGGAGCGAGTAGGACTCCGAGATTAAAATAACACTTTTCCGGAGCGAATAGGACTCCGAAGTGAAAAAATAAATGTTCCGAAGCGAGCTGGACTTCAAGATTCAAAAATATTCCGGAGCAAGTAGGACTCCGAGGTTAAATATAGAGTTTTCAGAGCGAATAGGACTCCGAGGTTAAAAAAGAAAATCCGGAACGAGCAGAACTCTGGGATTGAAAAAAAGAGGAAAAAAATCGGGGTTAGTTGAACGTTGAATTGAGTAAAAAAATGTTTTTGACACTAGCAGGACTTCGAGAATAAAAAATATTCCGGAGCGAGTAGGACTCCGAGGTTAAATATAGAGTTTTCAGAGCGAACAGGATTCCGAGGTTGAAAGGAAAGAAAAAGTCCGGAGCGTGTAGGACTCCGAGGTGAAAAAACAAATGTTCCGAAGCGAGCTGGACTTCGAGATTCAAAAATACTCTGGAGCAAGGAGGACTCCGAGGCTGAAAACAGTGTTTCCAGAGCGAATAGGACTCCGAGGTTAAAAAAAGAAAATCCTGAACGAGTAGAACTCAGGTATTGAAAAGAGAGGGAGAAAAATCACGGTGAATTGAACGTCGAGTTGAGATTAAAATAACACTTTTCCGGAGCGAGTAGGACTCCGATGTGAAAAAAACAAATATTCCGAAGCGAGCTGTACTTCAAGACAGAAAAATACTCCAGAGCAAGTAGGATTCCGAGGTTGAGAATTGAACTTCCAGAGCGATTAGGACTCCGAGGTTAAAAAAAAGAAATTCCGGAACGAGCAGGACTCAAGGGATGAAAAGAAAGAAGAAAAAAATCGGGTTGAGTAGAACTTCGAGTTGAGATTTTAAAAAAATCCAAAGAGAGCAGAACTTCGAGTTTTTAAATTATACAGTATTGAAGAAGCGAACAAACTTCCATACTACATACATACTTTTAGGTTTTAATATGAAAATTATACAAAAGTAATAGTTTTAAAGAGTTAGAAATTGAATCTAGAGGTGGATTTGAGATTAAATTAAAAAACTGACAGGTGGCAAACTAGTTTCAAATTAAAAGTCATATTTTTCAAATATAAAATCTAAATTAAATTAATATGAATATTGAATTCAATTATTTAATTCCGAAATTGATCGTAAAGGTTGGAAAGAAGATATTTTTTTCTTAAATGAATATTCTGGATTGAAATATTCTATAGATGTGATTCGTAGTTTGAATGATTTTATACGAGCTTATGAAATGAAAATAAATTTTGCAGACGGTATTTGAAAAATTGAGAAACTCAACTTGTGGATTGGATTCAAAGGTTGCGAATGAGATTAGATTTTTGTTTTAATTTTAAGTTAGGATAGATCTAAAGATTGAGCTTGGAAAATGTCTTCAATATTTAATTTGAAGAACAGTTTTTTTTAATTGTCTTTAGAAACGGGTTATAGGACAGAGGATCTGAAATTGGATTGATTGAAATAGATTAAATTCGGCGATTTGATGAAAAAATCGAACACAGAAGTAGGAATTGAAGAAAGCTTTTGTAGATCAGGTTCACTCTGAATTGTAAAATTGGCATTTGAATTTGTTAGAGATGTTGAATTGATTTCGAAAATTTTATATGTTATCCAAATTCTAGTTCAGATTCAAAGCATGGATATTGCCTTCGAATATTTAATTATAGATTTGTTTTTGAAGATATAATTTTTGAGATGAGATTTTTGAGCAATGAGGGACGAATACGACACTCTCGACTGTCATTCGACGAAAGATCATTTGACGAACAGTCCCAAAGCCCCCCTCCGAGTGTGCGGTCCACAGCGGTTGTAGAAATGCGGTTGACCTCCTGGAGGACGATGACCCAAGGTCGATTGGCATTAACGACCAGTTCGAGGTTAAGAAGATTGCTCTAGCTAGACATCGTAGAAGTTGTTCATTCTCGAACACCAGGGAGGACAACTCGGAGGGAGATTCGGTAGAGGAATGGTGAGACGAAGATGGGTTGTAGATTGGAGAACCTGAAGTCTAAACTAACCTCGAGTCACCACGAGTACGCTGGCTCCTTTCCCTCTCTTATTAACTGTATAATAACATGATATTGATTGTATATATCACAAAGTGTTATACACGCCTGAGCCTACAAAATAAACGAGCTTGGGAAAAAAACCTGAAGTCTCATGACCCTCACTGGGTGCTAGAGCTGTATGACTTTGATGGTCAGGATGATTAAGAAAATACGGTTTGGAAAATGTGTAGTGTAGCAAAAACGTCTGCACCGGAGGAAGGGGAGTCCGTCCGGTGGAGTCTTGAGTTCCGGTATACCGGCGCCCGCAACGCCCGCGCCTCACCAAACGTCGTCGAGGTCAATCCACAGGTTCCGAGTGGGGTATGACTTCCGATCCTATGGCACCTAGCTAGTAGTGTTGCTTTTTTCTGGCACGTAGGAGGCGATGTTGTAGGAGTTGGTTACGTGTGCATCAAAAACGGAGCCATGGCTGGACGGAAGGTCCGCCACTCTTCTTATTGGTCAACCGTTGAGGATTTGATAGTTTTTGGGTATAAGATATTTTAGAAGCAGACATTACTGTAGTAGTTGCAAAAAATAACGATATTGTTGAAAATTACGAAAAATATGACTCCGGCTCCGTAACACTTCACGAAAAATGAACCTCCAAGTAAATAAAAGTTAAAAAACAAATGTTATCCAAGTTACACCATTTCGGCATTATAGGGGGGTTCCGTGGCGTAGTTCGCCTCATAAGCGGACGGTCATGGATTCGATCCCCAGCCCCTTCACCAAACCCTTGTCGGTCGCCGGAGGTGCAGCCCAAAACGGTGGCATTTTGGGGTGCGCATCATACCGACACGGCTGCCCAATGACGACTGACAAATTGTTCTTCTCGGAGGCATTCCTCTGGAGCAGGTCAACGAATTCCAAGAGTCCCTTTACTTGGTATTCATTGACTACGAAAAAGCTTTCGACCGTCTCAATCACGAGAATATGTGGGGCGCCCTGAGACGCAAGGGGGTTCCTGAGAAAATCATCGGCCTCATCGAAGCACAGTACGAGGCCTTTTCGTGTAGAGTGCTGCACAATGGGGTCTTGTCCGACCCTATCCGGGTCGTAGCTGGTATGAGGCAAGGATGTATTATATCACCGTTACTGTTCCTCATCGTAATCGATGAGATTCTGGTAGATGCGATTGACCGTGAACCAAACCGCGGGCTGTTATGGCAGCCTATAACCATGGAGCACCTAAACGACTTCGAATTGGCGTATGACGTTGCACTCCTCGCGCAACGGCGCTCTGATATGCAGAGTAAGCTCAACGACCTTGCCGAGCGCTCCTCTTCGGCAGGTTTAGTCATCAACGACAACAAAACCAAATGGATGTAAACACGGCAGTTTCACAGTAGCCGGGCAACCAGTGGAGAATGTTGAAAGCTTCCAATATCTTGGTAGCCAAATGGCGTCAGACGGCGGTACCAAGATCGACATAGGCGCACGGATCAAGAAAGCAACGGCTCCCTTTGCGAGTTTAAGAAATATCTGGAAAAACAGGCAGATAAGTGAACGCACCAAAATACGAACTGTCAACTCTAACGTGAAATCTGTGCTGTTATACGCTAGCGAAACATGGTGTGTATCAGTGGAGAACACTCAACGGCTGCAGGTGTTCATTAACAGATGCCTGCGGTATATAATTCGGGCCTGGTGGCATCACAACTGGATCTCAAACAACGAGCTCCATCGACGTTGTCACCAGAGGCCGATAGCAACAGAAATTCGGGATCGGAAGTGGGGCTGGGTCGGCCACACTCTACGTAGGGGCGGAAACGAAATCTGTAAACAAGCATTAGACTGGAACCCAGCGGGACATTGCAGCAGAGGCAGACCCAGAGGCTCATGGTGGTGAAGCCTCAATAAAGAAATAAAAGAAGTCGACCGAAATCTAACCTGGCAACAAGTTAATGCGATAGCCGGGCAACACTCAGGATGGAGATCTTTCAAGTTGGTCCTTTGCACCACCGGAGGTGTACAGGATCCATAAGTAAGTAAAGTAAAGGAGGTATTCCTCCAACGTAACCGGATAAACGGCAACCGAACAATGCATCGAGCAATTGGATTCACGATGAGATGGACCCGGCAATGATATAATAATCACAACGAATATCTAAAAATAGATTCTATGTGGATTCTGTACAGCAGAATACCACAGTAGATCACGGCACAGTAGCGGTTAAGAAACACAGAGTGCCTACCAAATAAAGAAATGAATAAAAAAAAAACATTTCGGCATGATCCACCTTGGATTCAGTGTATCACACGCCTCAATACCGATGCTCTTTTATTGCAGGATATCCAAAAACCATCCAGAGCATTACATTGTGCTAAAAGCTGACCTCATGACATCCGCACAACTATTGCGTCGATTATTCCACACTATCTAGAACACCGCAGCTTGCTGGACATATGTAATAATAGACGAGGCATTATGTTGCTGTGCACCATTTACAAGGTTATATACAAAATTTGATCCTAATCCGGAATCAGAAAAATATCGATCTCTTCGGTGGCAGCAGATTAGATTCCATGCCGAAAAATGTTGTGTTATCGTCCCATATCGTCACGCTCGGTATCATTTTGGAGCATGTCAATGAATTCCAAAGGTCCCTTTATTTGAATTTCTTTGACTACAAAAATGCTCAATCATGAGCATATGTCTGTTCAAGCGAAGCAGAAAATCCGTGGAGGACATTCCCTTTCAAACGATTATAAGGCCGATCATGCAAATGAGAATGTGCGGGAGCAATAAAGTATAAAAAAAATCATAGATTTAGCAAACTATTATTTAACAAACCCGATGAGTATTTTTTTTAATTTAACCGTTCACCATCGGTAATGGTATTTTGTTGTTTTACGCAAATTATAAGACGTACTGCAAAATTCTGGTACGAGCAAACAATTTTGTACTGCCAGATAGAGAAAAATACTCCTCTTAGTTTTTTTAGCGCTTTGTTCTCATTCATCTATGATGGCATAACATTTGTCGTGAATAATAGCGCAAAGTGGCAGAAGCAAGTTGATAACGACATGAGTAGCAGGGTCACAAAAAACATAAAGGGAAACACGAGGCAAAACATTTCCCCCAGTATCGAATGATGCAGAGTAAGCTTCGCACATCCATCGTCATACTCGAAAGCACTGGCGGCTTAGGGACGATAGAGCGTGCACACATTCAGCCATGTTCCAGCTTATTTCCCAGAGTCGTTTGTAAACATTAGCTTTTTAACGGTAGGTTCCATTGAGGATAACTTCTGTATAGAGTCGTCCTAGTAGTGGCATAGAATTTACGCCCCGCCTCGGCAGCGAACTGCACGTCCAACTGCAGTGAGCTGAAAAGATTCGCCGTATGGTGTACGGATTTTCCTGCTGGTATCCTTTAATGCAGCAAGTGAATTGCATCGCTTGGCGTCCAAGTGAGCGTCAACGTCGTTGCTTTGAAATAAGCTCTTCCGATGTGTAGAAGAAAGGGGAGAAAATCGGATGAACTTGATTAGGATTTAAATTGAAGCGTGATTCATTGAGTCGCTTTCCAAGCAGCAAACTTGGACGAGCGAACCGAGTGGCCAATCAGCAGTGGCTTGAATTGCCCACTCCGATGGTATAGTTTAGCGGTTCTCAACATGGGGTATTTGTACCCCTGGGGTTACCTTCGCTGGCCCCTAGGGGTACGTCGGACAAAAATGCGTAATGACGGATGTATTATAATTGAAATAAAAACTTATTATTAACCCAACAAACATTGGAGACAGGAAAAACGCTTGTACAACCAAAAATATTCTTCTTCAGCTAGAAAAAAATAGCTTATTCGGCTTATATTATTTGTTTGAAAATCTATATAATAAAAATGAAATGGTCTGTGTTCGTATCCGCATAACTCGAAAACGGCTGGATGGATTTTCTTCATTCCTTCAGCAGTTATATTCGTTACAGTTTCCGACGGGTTTATATGATACTTCCTCAGTCGAAAATCATTAGTAAAGTTGAGTAAACCGTGAAAAACTAAAATAAAGATTCGTATGGGAATTTCGCATGGGCATTTACGCCTACTATGCAGGACAACGTCTGCCAGGTCAACTAGTTTTTAATAATTGTCAAAGTTTGGTTTATGTGTAGGTCTACTATGACCAAGTATATTATTACTATAGTCTCGGAAGCCTCCTTTCAACAGCCTCAGAAGTATTTTTTTAGGAGGCTTGGAAGCATCCTTTCTTTCAAAAGGCTTGGAAGACTCCTTTTAAGAGGCTACGAAGCCTCCATTCAAGAGCTTCTTAAGCCTCCAAAAGTCTTCAAAGTCTCTTGAAGAAACTCATATCCCGTTAGTTTTCTGGTCCGTTTTTCATATATATCTCATGCATTTGTTATGTATATGTTCATTTACAGCGAAAAAATAAAGGGTAAAAGTTTGAAGGGGTACCTCTAAAGAAAAAGGTTGAGAACCGCTGGTATAGTTGAAACACGCCGTGCATCTGTGCCCGAAGCTTAACATTTTAGAGTAGGTAAATGATGGAAAATTTAATGCAATCTAACCATTGACTTGATTGAGTACATATTCATGAAATACTAATGAAGCAACTTCGATAGTTTTGCAGCTAATCAGTGAAATAACGCTCTAATAAAGAGAAGAATCTATTATATATTATACATTGGCGTAAATAGCCCTGGGTTTTTCAACCCCATCTCCCCCCATGTAAGATTTTTCCCATACAAATCATTTTTTATTTATATGGAGCGTAAGAAAAGTGCTGACGTAATTATTTTATGACCCCTAAGGCAATTGCGGATCAATCACACTCATCCATATTATCTTTTCTCAGAAAGCACGTACTGTTGTAGCCAGGGTTTGCAGAAATCGCTCTCAATAGATAACGAACAACGATAAAAGAGAGGCAACAACTGTTCCGAATCATAACAAGCCATGATAACAAATTTATCAAACTTGTATACAAGTGCGAAAAAACAGAATCGGATAGGCAGCCCCCACAGAAAAATTGTGATTCTCGCTTTGTTTTCGCTCCTTTCATGTTGGCTACTGCACAGCTGTGTAGAACAAGTTGAAAATTTAATTGCATTTAATGCATCATCAGAGCCAGTGCTCCCCACATTTGGAGCATTCTAAAAGAAATTTATCATGGGGTATAACATCCCAAATCAGTTCTCTATCATGACAGCTTGCGAAAAAAGTTTCTAGCGGTATGCTACATATCGTATATGTATACAGAGATGATAAGTGAGAGACTTGCTCTTTCTCTTTAGGATTCAATCCCTGGTTGTAGCCCACAGTATCGAAGTGTGTTTGTTTACCTGCTGATAGTTGCTACAACAATTCAAATTGATGGCGTATGGCGATTGCATCTAAGTTTAGTATTGCTCGGATTTGTCCCGCACACTAGAAGGACAATATGTGATGGATCGCCGTCAGGTTCCTACCGAGGCAGTGAATATATTTGCATATTTCTTTAAATATTAAATCTACTTCGAATGGAAAAAGAAATACTGCAACATTCCTCCAGGTATTCCGACAGGAATTCTTCAACCATTGCGATGAGAACCCTTTAGTGATTTCCACGGGAATATTCCAAAGATTCCGGGAATCTCCAGAGATTTCGACGGAAATCCTCTAAGCATACCGAAAGGAACCTCCAAGGATTCTGAAGGCAATATTCCAGGGAGTTCGAAAGGAATGTGTCAGGGCATCCAAATCTTCCCGGGATGTCGACGGGAACGTTCCAGAGAATCCGAAGGGAATATTTCATGGATTTCAATGAGAATATTCCAGGAGCTCCGAAGGGAATGTTCCAGGAGTTCCAACAGGAATGTTCCATAGATTTCGTAGGCAATGTTCCAGAGATGTAGAAGCAAATCATCGAAGCAATCTGTCGAGGGATCCCGAAGCAAATCGTCGAGGAACTCCGAATTAATCCTCCAGGGATACCGTAAATAATCCTCCAGTGATTCCAAAGGGAATCCTCTAGAGATGTTGAAGCAAATCGTTGAGGGATTCCAAAGCAAATTTTCGAGGGATTCCCAAGGGATTGCCAATCGAAGAATTTCAAAATAAATTGTCAAATGATTCCGAAGCAGTTCGTTGAGGAATTCTGAAGTAAATCGTCAAGCGATTCCGAACTAAATCTTCAAGGAATTCCGAAGCAAACTGTCGATGTATTTTGAAACGAATCGTCGAAAAAATCCGAAGCAATTCAACGAGGGATTTGGAAGTAAATCGTCAGGGGGATTCCGATTGTCGAAGGATTCCGAAGCAATTCATTCAGGGATTCCGAGAAAAAACGTAGAGAAACCCCGAAATAAATATACGAGAAAGGCAAAAACGTCAAGGAATTCCGAAACAAATCTCCGAATGATTCCAAAACAAACCTTCGAACTACTTCGGAGGAATTCCGAAGATAATCAACGCGAGATTCTGGAGCAAATCCTGCATTGATTATGACGGGTATCCCCCACAGATTCCCAAGGGTATCCCTCAGCGACACTAAAAGGAATCCAGTGTGAATTCTTCTGGATTCTGATGAGAATCGTTCTCGCTGATGGGAATTGTGGAGATTAACATCCAGCTAGGCAAACGGAAGTCTGTTAATAAACTGTCACTCCAGTACGTGATGGTTGACTACAACATGTCTTTGGCTGCTGGCGATGTACCACGATTGCTTTGATTGATATTTTTATGGCTCTCCGTTGTTGTTCATAACAAGCATACTTTGATGCTTACAAATAAAATATTATTAATTAAAATTAATATAAAATTAAACTAAATTAATATCAAAATTAATAGGGTGAATATGAGAGATAACTCTTTTGTTTTCAAACTTTTTCAGTAATTCATTACAGTCAAACCTCCATGAGAAGAACCTTGGAAGCAAATTATGCCCATTATGCCATTTTAAAAAAAATATGGTCATGGCTACTGTGATGGTCCCTTCAAACAGGTTTCCAGGGAGTTTCTATTCCACATCTCGATATTTCCATGAGTCGATGGTCCCTTCTATATCGACTCAAGCTATATGCTGTCTGTATGCTATATGTTGAAAAATGATATCACGGCTAACTGTTCAAATATTTTTTATTATTAAATTACTTTTTTTTTGTATATGATTAGTATTATATGTTCCCAGTTATGTATAAGACAAATCAAGTTAATTGATTGAATTTCCAGTAAATATAGATGGACTGGATGTAGTTCAAGTACGTCTATTTCCTAAGCCCAATAATCTGAACCTGTTAGTGGGCTTTGTGGCCGTGCGGTTAGAAACGTCAATCGTCTAGACGCATGTGCTGGTTCGATTCCCGCCCCGGTAAGTAGGAAACTTTTCATTATCGATAGATTTTCCACTGGTTATGTGTCCTGTTCGTTGTCTGATGCTAAGTGTCTCTGGTCGAAGACCGGTGTTCCTATATTTTTTTATATTTCTTAGAAGCTGAAAATCAGCTGTCAAATATATTTTCGTAGAAATATCAGTTTCTAATTTTTCAAAGCTGCATAAAGAAAGCAATGAGTGTGAAATGAGTGCATAATAGACCATCTTCTCTAAATGATTCACATTCGGTTTTAATCGAACTAGTTTGAACCGCGAAAAAAAAAATCTTTTTTTTTGTGGTGAAAGATCCCCATTCTGAGCGATGTCAAGCTATCGTCTTACCTAACCTGTTACTAAGTTAGATTCCGATCGACTTCTTTCATTTCTTTATTGATGCGCAAAATGTGGTCTTTGATTACAATCTCGCGTAAATATTTATTTGTTTGTTGTTTTCCCAACTATAGTGACACCCCTTTCTCTTCACAACAAATTTCCCAAGCATAAAATAATTTACCATCAGCATTGCTAATACCATTTTAATTACCATGATCGTAACTTTTTTCGTTGTATTCATAATCCTTGATAGCCGTGACTGTTTCTGTCTGAATCACCGTAACATTCATTATCGATAATCACCGCCTTATCAATACATAGTCATCACCTCGTCACATCATAATTTACCACCTATAATATTAATGATGGTTCGATTGATATGTACCTATATGTATGTCAGAGCAACTTCTAATGGTGCTGCAGTTTCGGGTAATCAAAACGACTATTATAGATTTTCCCGACGTTTCGACTTCGGTTGAAGCCTTCTTCAAAAGTTTTGTTTAAATGCAGTTGCTCGCCACGTTCTGACCTATTAGGACTCCTCCTTAAAATTTCAACGAAACCCCCTTGTCATCCTTCGCACTCTACGGAGATCCATCTAAATCACTTGTTTCTTTCATATCGTCGGTCAAACGATCATTGTACCCTTTCAAAGCATGTCTTACCGTGGTTCGGACCATACGCAACTTCTTGCTTATGCCACGGTGAGAGAGAGCCGCATTTTCAAGGTACGTGTACACAATTTGATTACGCCGCTGATGCTCTTCCGAATTCATTTTCGCTACATTATTAATGGGCATTTACTTCACTACTTTTTTAGATATTACCTTTATAACCAAATGCCGCACCTTACTCTTGACTCTACTAATTAGATTTTGGACAGTAGTGGGTCAGCTTCTTTTATGCACACCTCGAATATTAGCAATATTGCCCTGGATTGCATATTTGTAACATTTGCACATGACTCCTTCTTTAAAAGCGTTTATTGTTTATGGAAAATGTATTCAATTTTATTAATTTTATCTAGGATCCTATCCTATTTTCTATGGAATTTTTTTTTTTTTTTATTGCTTCTTTTTTTTTGTAGAAATTTTTAATAGTTTGGTGGAAAATTTCCTAATTGTTTATTGCTAATATTGATTTTTTTTTATTTTCCAATGGAAAATTTTGTTTTCTCCATGGAAAATTCTTCATTTATAATTTGTTAGCTGAGGAGTAACAATTCCTGGACTCTGACAACGCCAGAAGGGCTTTGTCCAATCCCCTAACTTCTGGTCAAGCCACGGAAGTCGTCTGCGGTGGGCTACACCCGCCTCTTTTCCCAGGATCGGCTAAGACAAAGTGTGTGCTGGGGTCAGGGATTGAATCCTAAAGAGAAAGAGCAAGTCTCTCACTTATCATCTCTGTATACATATACGATATGTAGCATACCGCGAGAAACTTTTTTCACAAGCTGTCATGATAAAGAACTGATTCGGGATGTTATACCCCATGATAAATTTCTTTTAGAAAGCTCCAAATGTGGGAGCACTGGCTCTGATGATGCATTTCAACTTGTTCTACACAGCTGTGCAGTAACCAACACGAAAGGAGCGAAAACAAAGCGAGAATCACCATTTTCCTGTGGGGGCTGCCTATTCGATTCTGTTTTTTCGCACTTGAATACAAGTTTTATAAATTTGTTGTCATGGCTTGTTATGATTCGGAACAGTTTTTGTCTCTCTTATTTATCGTTGTTCGTTATCTATTAAGAGCGATTTCTGCAAACCCTAACTGGGGTTGATCAATGAACAAACGTATCACTCTCGGTGCTTCAGAACCCCGTCATACATCAGATTCCATACTACCGGGCCTTGCAGGACTCCTGCGGTAATGGGAACGGTTTTCTGACCAGCATCGGTCTCGTATAGTAGCACACGGTTCTGGAAGTAGCTTTCAGTGTCACCAACGCACAGTATCGAATTTCTCGCCTTTTTCGTTGGATCGCTACCTCTGCAGTCTCCGTGGACTTACCCTTCCGAAAACCTGTTGAGGATGATCCTCTAGAGCAGTTTACCCGTCGTGTCGATCAGGCAAATTGGCCTGTACGCCGATGGGCCCCCGGAGGCCTCCCGGCCTTCGGCAGCAGTACCAACTTCTGCCCAGCAAACACAAGATCGTATATCATAGCGAATAAGAGTACAAAGTGGAGGCCATATACGTGCACTTTGCATGCAGTCAAATGGAAGAATGCGCCTATATAGCCTCCACCTTGTACACTTATTCGCTAGCATATGCGACTTTGTGTTGGCTGGGTGCCTTCTCCATCTCTCAGGTTAATGACACTCATCGAGGCATCTATGCATAGCTAGCCTTAACATGTTCGGGTTCGCTATGATCGCTGCCTTGAATGCGCTGTTTGGGACTCCATCAGGCCCTGGAGCTTTGTTCGTCGCAAGGGAATTATCCACTGCGAGTAACTCTTCGTTCGTCACCGGAGCTACCATTTCGGCCACAGTCCCAGCGCCTTTTTGCGTAGGAGGCCAGGGACTGTTCATATGAATGCTGAAGTTGTGGAGTGCATTATCTTAATTCGCAATGGCTTCAGAAAGTATTATCGATCATCATTCGTGATAACTGTTTGGCAAACATGCCCCTTCATGTTAATCAATATGCTTACCAATCTGGAAGGTCCACCGTGACTCTTCTACACAAGGTTGTGTACGATATCGAGAAAGCATTCGCTCAAAAGCAATCGTGCTTGGGTGCTTTCCTAGATATTGAAGGTGCTTTCGAAAACGTGTCTTTCGATGGAATATTGGAAGCCGCACGTTGTCATGGGCTACACGCAAAACAAAAAGTTGTGACATTCTTTGCATTAATCATTTTGTATCAAATCTCGCATGCAAACCACTCACAGAATGTTATACTTGTTACGTCAACTCATTGCATTAAATCGGTTTATTTGGTTTCGACCAACACATCTAAACGACTCTCTTTAGCTCCTCCAGCAACAAATATATGCATCGTGTACAGCAGCATAGCTTCGACTCACACAATCTTCCCTACTCCGTTCAACTTGATGGTGGACAAGGACGCAGAGTCAATTCCATTTTCATCGCCCTTTGCTATCTTTGTTACCCTTCTACTTCATTCACATAGTATAGAACAAGGATTATAATAGTCTTCTATCACTGCTTCTCTCAGCTAGTGTATAGCCCAGATGGCAAGCGCGTCAGCCGGAGAGCGCTAGGCTTGGTGGACGGCATAGGTTCAATTCTTGTTTTCGGTCAAACTTTTTTTGTAAGCAAATAAGGTTTGCGAAGTATGTGTAAAGAATTCGTTCCTCGACGGAAGTTTAAAAATAGATTCTATGTAGACACAAACACTAACCTAGTTGCTTTTTCTCGTGACCAGATACCTAATGCAATAGCTTGCTATATTGACTTAATGCAATCTGTGCATGGGCCTCAGCCTCATGCAATCTGTGCATGGAATTCATGCACGATTGTCATAAAATCATGCATTCTCTGGTTGGGTGTACCTAATGTTATTACCAAATGGATTCACCAGATGCTTAAAAACCGACATCTCTACTCGACATTACGTCAAGCAACGATTGAGAAATTAAGTGTCTGCGGATGCCCTCAAGGGGGAGTATTATCTCCACTTTTGTGGAATCTCGTTGTAGATACGCTATTGAGGTTACTCAATAATGGCGGTTTTCCTATCTATGGATTTGCCGACGGCTATCCAACATTGATAGGAGGTTTGAGCATTACTACCTTATTCGAATTGATGCAAAATGCTCTTCAGGTAGTTGAAGGTAATAATAATAATGTTTCATTTATTTATCATTTGATAATATACATAAACACTTAACATTAATTCATCTTCTCATTCACCTATGTCTAACTTTAATCCACAATGAACAATTCTTTTTAAATTCCGAAATATTTCTTGCAATTTTAATTTCATCTGGTAGCTGATTATACATCCTTATTCCATTATAATAAACCGAGAATCCTGTAAACCGTAGTTCTACACACACTTCGTTGTTACCCCTTATGGTTGATTGGGACAAACTTTTCCTTGCTCCAAGTAATCTCACAAACATTAGTAGTTTTCCTTATAGGACATTTTCAACACCATTCCCCTCGCGGGATAAGTGGACATCTGGCTATTTGGAGAGAAGTATGTCGGACAGCATTGTTTGTTACACTGACGGCTCCCTCCTCGAAGGTAGAGCAGGTGCAGGCGTCTATTCGCGTGAGCTGAGTTTGTAACAGTCACACTCACTTGGTACACACTGCACTGTCTTGTGTGGAGTGCAATCTGCACTGCAGCAACGCATTATGAGCAAAGCAATATACTTCTGTTTCTGTTCATATAACCAAGCACCTATTAAAGCTCTCGCCTTGGCCAACTCAAGGTCGAAGTTAGTAATCGCATGTCGAACTTAAATTGAGGAACTGATTTCAGTTAATACTTTACACCTTATATGAGTATCTGGCCATTCTTCCATAGCTGGAAACGAATTGGCTTTAAAGTTCACTCAACTAGATCACGGTATACAGACAACAAGGTAGGCTCGTAATAAAAATGACACTTCAAGAGTCACACATATTTATTGCCACATGTTAAAGTACAAAAGTAAGCATGCTGAGACTGTAGAGCATCGTCTCGGTTCAGCTTGGAAGAAGATAGTAGTTACGTCATTACGTCACTGCCTTATTTCTTATATGCCGTGAACTAGATAAAATGGCGAATATTATTCAGTTTCATTCCAAATTTTCGATCACTCTTCTAGTTTGAATCTAAGGCAAATAGAACAAACTCGCTGGTTTCCCCAGTAGTGTTCAGTCTTGCAAAATGTCGTGATCATCACCAGATGATCAGATATGAAAACAAAAACCACCACGCTTTTAAACGATGTTCTTTACTGACAATTACTGCAAGCGCATCGTGACATGTAGAAGCTGACACGTGAGTACCTAACCCGAGCAAAAATGAATAACTAATTGATAACAAATTCTATTATCCGGTTATCGAACATATTGATAACTGAACTTGTTATCATTTTGGCTGAATTAACAGCCAACATAACAAAAATGATACCAGAATTTTGTTCCTGAAATAACTACCTGAAAACAAATTAGGTTATCACTGATACCAAATTGATAACACATTTTGTTATACATGTTATTCACTCAAATAACTAATTTAGTTATTATTTAGTTATCAGCCATCTCTGTTTTATCGACCAAAATAATTAAATCTTCTTTACCGACTTCGTTACGCATTTAAAAAATGTTGGCATTCACTGGGATTCGAACTCGAATCGAATGATTGCACAGCGTCGTCTCTAGGCACTCACCCATTTACGCTTTCTTGAGGAGCAGGAGAGAAGAGCACTACGCTTTCTACGATCATGCATTTACCGAAGACTATTTATAATCACATCATGATGCCATAAGCATTTATGTAAATAACAGTCGGCTGGACTCTGCAGAGTGCAAAGCAGAATAACTTATTAATAACAAACTTAATTATCTAGTTATATTGATAACTAGAATTGTTATCTTTCTGGTTGAATTACAGGTCACCATAACAAAAATGATAACCGAAATGGATTTAATTCAAAACACCGAATCATCAATCAATTAGCATAAATACGGTTCATCGTCCTTTTATCGAATACATTTTGTTTTCAGTTGTGACCAATTAAATAATATAGGCTTAGGTTAGTTTTCTCTCTTATATTATCAATCATTAGGTTGTTAGCAGCGCCATGATATAAAACGATTTCGTTTATAAGTTTTATTCAAACTAAACCAAAATCTTTCATGTTTTCATATGCATATATAAACATAAACACTGCTGATCCCAGGAAGAATTATTCCGTGAAAAATGTTGCTATACGGTGGGGATCCATGGCCGGACAGTTTTCAGGGCACTAAATGTACGAAAAAGGTTGATTTTGGTTCATAAGGTTATGTGGGAGCCCAGGGCCATGGCCACGCGGAATTAGGATTCGTATGAAAATGTCATATGGGTTGGTACCTAGTCCACAAAGCCCATTTTCGCTTACAATGTCTGGCGGGTATATTTTTTGGGCTTCTGTGATAGTCCATTCCAACACCTTCCAAAGGATTTTCTATTTCACATCTCGATATTCCCATGAGTCCACCGTCCTTTCAACATGGAGGTGATCTTGCTCGTTTGCGTTCAAACCTAATAGGTTTAAACTGTCAATAGTTGAACAATTAGTCTTTGGTTGAGCACATTGCTAAATCGACTAAAGTGCGAGCATGATTGTTTTCTCCACAACACACCAGATCGTTAAAATTTCTCGATTATCCGACATATTTCAACTTTTGTGTTAATTCCTTTGTTGGCAGAGAAATAAACAAATCAGTAGATATCGTTAGTAACGAGGAAAATCACAGTCTGCTTAGACGAAAATTTCAGTTAAGTGTTTGAAAACAGCTCTTGTCACACTATTCATATTCATATTCAATTCATAGAATAGGCCGGGTACATTTAGCAGAAGTAAGTATTGTGCCTTGGAACAAAATGACATCTTTCATGATCATTTTTCAAGGCTTCTACAGATCTGGTATTCATTGCTACAAACCACCACGTGGCGGTCAAATTTTCAAAATTATCAAAGTAGCTTTTTGCTACAGGTATGTTTTCTTTAAAGACTATCAGGCGCTAATTTTTGTTTGCGTCGAAAAATAAGCGAATGAGTAGATTTTTATTCGCTGTACAATATGTTTAAAAGAATAGAATGCTTATAGCCCGATATCTGAATGACGCGAATTTTAGAAGAAAATACCAAATTTGTATTGATAATACATTTTGTTATTATTCAGTTATCAGTTAATCACATGATTGATAACTAAATATCAAGATGATAATAAGGATAACTAATCCTGTTATCAGTTTGATATCATTTCAGTTATCTGCCTTTGCTCGGGAAGCGTGACACCCAGATTGACAACCCCAAGCTGAGAGTCATAAATAGCATTAGGTCGGTCAGCTGTCAAAAATGCCGGTGAGCACTGTTATTGATTGATTTTGTTGTCGTTTGATTGGACTGAACTATTTTTTTCCAAATTCAATCTAGACTATCTTTTGAAAAGGGCCAAACTTTGCTGAATTTTTCAAATGGATATAATCGAAAAACAACGTATCCTACAAAACTGATTTTTTTCAGTGTAGTGCTCAATTTGAATTGTTTCCAATATCTTTATTAGAAACTTTGACTGATTTTGCGATAGTCACCCATACAACATTACAACATTTTGTAGGATGCGTCGTTTTTTAATTGTATCCATTTGAAAAAATCAATAAACAAAATTTGGCCTATTTCAAAAGATAGTCTGGATCAAATTTGGAAAACTGGTTTACATTGACAACAAGAACACATTGACAAGTTAATTAAAAAAGTTGCTAAAATATATGGAATGTTAGTCCGTTTGAAAAGCCAGTTGACATTTTGCAGTAAGGGTTCATTCACAAATTACATAACGCTAAAATAGACCATTTTCAACCCCCACCCACCCCCTCGTAACGTGTTTTGTATGAAAGGGTTCTATGTATGGGCCGTAACGCTCAGACAGACACCCTCCCACCCCGTAAAGCGTTATGTAATTTGTGAATGGGCCCTAAGATATTTCTTTACAAGACTCTTGTGGCACCACATATTGACTATTGTTCTTCCGTATTATTCATTGCCAGTGATACACATCTGAAGAGATTACAGAGATTACAAAATAAATTTATGCGGCACATTCTCAACTGTAATAAATACACTCCTGTCTTGTGCATGTTAGATGCCTTACAATGGCTTTCGATCAAAGAAAGAATTATATTTAACGTACTGACAATGGTTTATAAATTAAGATTCAATCTCTTGTCAGAATACCTGACGAATATTCTTACATGTGGACGAAATAAACATACATATACAGGGGATGGACAAAATAATTAGGATAGGCAAATTTTGGGTAAAATTAGATGTGTTGTAACTACCTTAGTTATCATCCGATTTTGACAATTCAGGCATGCCCGAACTAGAAAATTAATGCAGTTTGACGGTATGTCCATGGAACCGACTATGGCCACCGGATTCCGGAGATGTTCCGAGTTTTTCAAAGGTAGGTTTAAAACCGTAGATTTGTGGTGGATATTAGGATAAGTTGAAGTTAAAAATTGAATAATATTAGTAAATGAAGTAGGGCTCTTGCTGATTGGAACCATATATTGGAATTTGAAATCGGACCAGAATTAAGTGTGATATGGCCATTTCTTTGTAATCGGTTCCGATCGATACTTATCAAAGGGGTCAGGCCACAACTTCATTTGAATCTCGCTTTTTGATGGATCGTCCACTATGATTTTATTCCAGAAGGCCTCTAATGTGTCAAGAATGTAAAACCAATTGAATAAACGGATCCTGGAGTCGCTGGGATGTCCCCGGGCAACCTGTGGAAGGGGACATTTTAGTTTTAGCACCAAAACCAGCCATTCGACAGCTCTTCATCGATCAGGAGGCGAAGTACGAAAATAAAATGGATCATTGACGGCTCTGACCGCTTCCAGAACCCAAGGATTGCCCCCGGGGAACCTGTGGAAGGGAACATATACTGCCGTGAGTCGCATATCGGTCCCATCTTTGCTGGGTTTCCTATTCATATGGGACAATTATGCGATTCACGGCAGTATAAGTTTTAGCACTAAAATCATTTATTCGACAGCTCTTTTTATAGGTTTTCGATCAGGAAGCAAAGTATAAATATAAAAGGACCATTAACAGCTTTGACCGCTTTCAGTACCTACTGGTTGCCCCCGAGGAACCTGTATAAGGGGATATTTTATTTTTTACACCAAAATCAATCATTCGACAGCTCTTCTTTAATACAAGCAAAGTATGAATATAAAATTGACCACTTATGACTCTGACCGCTCTCAGGACCTACAGATTCCCCCCGGAAAACCAGTGGAAAGGAACATTTAAGTTACAGCACCAAAACCAATAACTCGACGGCTTTTTTTTGTGATTTTTGATCAGAAAGCGAAGTATGAGTATGAATTGGACCATTAATGGATCTTATCGCTTCCAGGACTTACGGATTGCACCTGGGGAACTGTGGAAGGGGACATTTTAGTTTTAGCACAAAAACCAATCATTGGACGGCTCTTTTTTCATGGATTTCAATCAGAATGTGAAGTATGGACAAGAAATGGACCATTGACGGCTCTGACCATTTTCTAGACCTACTAGGCCAATTTGTAGGTCCTGGAAGCGGTCAGAACCGTCAATTGACCATTTTATATTCATACTTCGCTTCCTGATCGAAAACCATAAAAAAGCCGTCGAACGAATGGTTTTGGCAGTAAAACTAAAATGTCCCCTTCCTTAGGTTCCCCGGGTCCAATCCGTAGATCCTGGAAGCGATCAGAGCAGTCAATGGGCCATTTAATATTCATACTTCGCTTCCTGTTCGAAAACTATGAAAAAAGAGTCGTCGAATGACTGATTTTGGTGCTAAACCTTAAATGTCCCCATTCACAGGTTCCCCGGGGACATCCCAGCGACTCCAGGATCCGTTTATTCAATTGGTTTTTCATTCTCGACACATTAGAGGCCTTCTGGAATAAAATCGTAGTGGACCATCTATCGAAAAGCGAGATTCAAATGAAGTTGTGGCCTGACTGCTTTGATAAGTATCGATCGGAACCGATTATAAAGAAATGGCCATATCTCACTTGATTCTGGTCCGATTCCAAATCTCAATATATGGTTCCAATCAGCAAGAGCCCTACTTCATTTGTAGTTACTAATATTATTCAATTTTTAACCACAACTTCTCCTAATATCCACCTCAAATTTACGGTTTTGAACCTACCTCCGAAAAACTCGGAACATCTGCGGAATCCGGTGGCCATAGTCAGTTCCATGGGCATACCGTCAAACTGCATTAATTTTCTAGTTCGGGCATGCCTGAATTGTCAAAATCGGATGATAACTAAGGTAGTTACAACACATCTAATTTTACCCAAAATTTGCCTATCCTAATTATTTTGTCCATCCCCTGTAGTACCAGACAGATTGACGATCTACGAGTTGTTCTATTCACAATGACAAGTACACAAAAATCGGTTTATTATAATGGAATAAGGATTTAAAACCAGCTACCAGATGAAATTAAAAGTGCAAGAAATATTTCGGAATTTAAAAAGAATTGTTAATTGTGGATTAAAGTTAGACATAGGTGAATAGGAAGATGAATTAATGTTAAGTGTTTATGTATATTATCAAATGATAAATAAATGAAAAAAAATATTATTATGTATGTACTTTTCTTTTTACAGCACCTCTTAAAATATTGCTCAAAAAGGCAACATAAACAATAAGAACACTTAAATGTTCCCAAAAGTTCTATTTTGGCTTCATGCATTTTTATTACAGCAAAAATCCATTAATTTCCGCTAAGTGGATTATTCCATTGCTGACGAGCGTTGATTTCGAACCAAACATCGCATAGGTCAAGTGATCATCACGATAGTCAAGATGACACGGATATGACAACCACAACATCAGGAAAGTTTTCCTATCATTCATGCTGGTGATCACAGGCAGAAGAAGTGAAGACATGGTGAGTGACCCAGCACTAGTTGCTAAAATGTCACTTTCATGGTGATCGTTACACCAAGCATGTGAGATCCACATTGAGCATCACAATGGATCAATCAATAAGCAGAAACTGCCGCTATGAAACGAACAGATCGAGCCACCGTAGACATGTTCTGTCAAAACAACACGAATAGAAATACGCGTATACAGTGCCGCCGTTGTTTTGATACGGTGAGTGCAAAATGAGTTACCTTGATTGATCCATTGAGTACTTGACACATGAGCTGGATTTTGTTATTGTCACGCTTTGCGTGACTCGAACTGTGACACTTTGCAGCACTGGTAGTGTTCCATTCATGTTTTTTCGAATTTTCAAAACAATGAAATCTTTGTGTTGCTGCCAAGAAAGGCGCCGTAATTGCAAAGTGGATTGATCCGTAGATAAAATTACGCATTCATACTCCAAAGCAATTGAAAAATATTTGAATCTCGTGGTTCATTCGTGGTTCAAATCTGCAGAAAATAGAACAGAGCGTTCTACCAGTTTAAATTTTTTAACAGTTTACCGGTATAATTTATATAGGGGAACTGTTCCGTTTTCAATCTCACTGTACATATATTCATCTCATCGCGAAACAAAAAAAATACGGAACCAATTTCGTCGCTTCTTTTGTTAACATGCATGCTCACTGCTTAAAAAGTCACAAAAATAAAAACAAATCAAATACCTTTTCATTGCTTTGTTTTTCGTAGGACCAATATCGGAGCTATGAGATGAAGTCCAGGAGCAGTAACCCTATTTAATTAAAAAACAGCTGTACGGATTGCGACCCATTGATTCGAAATCCGTCCACGGTGGACGGGGTTCGGTTCAAGATGTGTTGCTTTGATTCATTATTCTATCATATTTTTTTAAATTTCTAATGTGTAAATGCGCAACACTTTGAAACACTGAGCGAATGACAGAGTTCATTCTTATTTAAGCAAAGCCTCAGCTGTTTCATCAGAACGCGCTTTTCATTCGTTAGCTCACATGTTCAGTGCATTATTTTTTAAAGCAAACTGAACGCGTTTAAATGCAACACTGGTTTGACGCCGATATTCTCGGTTCTCCAAATTGCTCAGAAGTTCAGATCTATCGGGCTACAAGGTCAACTACGCCTGGCATGCAATCGGAATCCACCTAGCATGTCCACAAACGTTTACATTGTTATACATTGTTTGCGAAAATCCTCGCAAGATCTCAGTTGTTGGATTTTCGGTAAAACTTTTGTTGATGTTGATGCTGGATTTGTTGACATAAACGAAGTGGGATATGATAGTTTAAATAGAATTTTTCGTTTTTCCATTTACGTATTTGGGAGTCGAACGTTCGGAAAACTTTGCAAAACCAAAAATAAAATGCCTGTAAAAAGGCATATGAAACACCACCCTGCTGCTACAATTAACACAACCCGAGGCCAATTCCTACTCACCTTTCGCCGTCGTCATTGAACGCAAAATCACCCAGCAGCAAATCGCGGAAGCGATACCGTGGCGGAAGTGCCATCCTCGCCTGCAAACTATCCCGATCCACCACCTCGATGATGGTTGACTCTTCCATAATCGATGCGTAGATCCCTGCGACTGCTCTTTCACGTGCTGCTATTTCTACGGCAGGCACCGCCTTCTCTGCCTCGCCGTCGCTATCCCTAGCGCTACGAATACTATCACTACCACTAGCACTGCTATTACTACTGCTACTGCTGCCGCTGGAAGGCGGCGTGGTTGCGCCGACACTCGTTTCCGCTACTAATCCACCCGCGGCCCTATGTGGCCGGGGGGATCGAATCCGCAGCCACACTTTGTTTCACAAAATATGGGCTCCAATCACTTTTGCCCCAAATTACGGTGAAAGTAGAGAGCACCGATAGCTCTCGTACGATTCGACCATCTCCGGGCTATTTTCACTGGTCAAACAAACACTCTTTCGGATTTAATTTTCAGCTTACACTTCGGTTGCTATTTTTGGAAGGATATTGCTGTTACGAAAAGCTCCCACCGCAACTCAATCACTTCTTCCTACCATTCTACTTAGATCTAGACTGTTAGCCTAGCATTTTCTGAAATTCACTTCCGGATGCAATAATCACGTTTAATAATCCTAATCTACAACAGACACCGACCTACTGTTTGCCTATCCAGTGACTTTCTTCACATCATTGACACATTTTAGATCCCACTCTAAGGCTTTCAGGTCAGCAAAATTCCATTTCTACAACTTCTGAATAACCAGATAATTAGCCTGATGATTCGTTGAAAAGCTGTGGATGGAAGAAGAAAGTTTTTATACATTTCGTTAGATATAGTTTATTAAATATGCAAAATGCTAATATATCACGACAGGATCTATAGACTTAAATAAAAAATAGATAATAACATATTTCATGAATCAAGAAGTTTCGTGTTTTATTTGTAGTTTTCCCCTAAAATATGGAAATAATTCTTAACAGAAGAAGTAAAGTATCTAATGAACAATCAATAGAAAGAAATACAAATCATAAGTTGACCCAACTAAACTACGTCTAGCCCAAGATTGATGAAATCACATGAACATTTTTTTGTCTTTACAAGATGTAGAAGCTGATATAAAATTACTTAACAGCAAATCCTAGTCCTAATAATGCAGTCCAAATTTCATACAAATCGAGTCCAAGTCGGATCCAATATAAATCCATTCAAGTCCAAACCAAGTTCAATCCGAATCCGAATACAATTCAATTCCTTTGACATAAACATCAATCTCGTCTAATCGCATACTTGCCCTTGAAGTAATTCCCTCATCAAGAAATCTATCGATCCAGCTGGACTTAACTTGGCTAAAAGCAACACAATCGAGGGCAACATAGTGTATACAAATCGATTGACACCGGAGGCAAAGGTACTGCACTCATTCTCTAATTGAATATCAATTTTCCAACGGCTATTGAGCGGTGCTGACTCGTGATAGAGATCTACGTCATTCCGCCCAGTTTTCTCAACAACAGTCCGCGGACCGAATGGATTTCCAAGGAAAATTGACACAACCTGGATCGGTCAGTCGGACCGTATAGGTTGACCGTAAGGGGGTCGACGAGGGGCCACAGTAAGAATGCCAACCATCATCGTCAGAAGTACCCACGTCTGGCGGATATGAATATTGGATAGTTGATTGTTTTACGTTAGACTACACCTCATGCGCAGCCACTTCTCCCTCCCACCGTAGTTGTATTTGGCTAAATAGTGGTCCAGGTGACTAAAAGGTGAATCCGGGTCAAACGTAGGCTTCAGTAGATGCCGTCGACAGGAGTAAATCAGATTTATCTGAATATTTTTTTAGGATTGTCGGCGACAATTTGTCGCATCGAACTATTTTTCTAAGAAAAATACTATTGCAAAATCATATTTGAAAAAAAAAATATAAATTGCATTACAGTTTGTGTGCTAAGTACATTTATAGACAATTTTAGATTACTTTTCATAAACATTTTCATGTTCAAATGATATGAAAAAAATAACGAAATTATAGGTCAATAATCTAATGATCTTTGGGTCACGAACCCAGAGTGTTCTTGGTTTACGGTAGCTAGCCAGTATCCGTCCTCAAAACTGTTTGGACAGGATAAATACGGGCAGAGAGCGCACGGCCGGCAGTTGAGTTGTCTAAAAATATAATCATAAGAGAAACAGTAAACACAAATTATACATCTGGCCTCTGTGGGGCTACTGGCTGCGGTTCTTTGTGTTATTCCGCTAGTTCCAGTTTACGAGGGGGAAACGTAGTCGATGTAATCGATATGCCAGAAAAAGTGAACGAAAGGAAAACTAGAAAGATAGGTAATGACGGCTTTGGCAGGTTTTGTTCTATTATTGGCAGGGGGGTTTTTTATGACTGATTATGCTCAAATTTGGCCCAAACATTCTTTGCATATCAAAGAATATTGTGACCAAATTTCATAAAATTCGGTCGACAAAAACCCCCCTGCCAATAATAGAACAAAACCTGCCAAAGCCGTCTGTTCCCCTATATCACCTGAATAATTTAATACTGTTAAAGAGCAAATGTTTAATAAGAAGAAATAAATTTTGACTCGTCCAATCAGGATACAGACATCTGCATTATAATTTAGTTGGCAATCTTGACATGAAATTTAGATTTAAAGAGGATTTAGATTTTGATTTTTATTGGATTGGATTTGGATTGGATTTGGATTGGATTTGGATTGGATTTGGATTGGATTTGGATTGGATTTGGATTGGATTTGGATTGGATTTGGATTGGATTTGGATTGGTTGGATTGGTTGGATTGGTTTGGATTGGTTTGGATTGGTTTGGATTGGTTGGATTGGTTTGGATTGGTTTGGATTGGTTTGGATTGGTTTGGATTGGTTTGGATTGGTTTGGATTGGTTTGGATTGGTTTGGATTAGATTTGGATTGGTTTGGATTGGTTTGGTTGGTTGGATTGGTTTGGATTGGTTTGGATTGGTTGGATTGGTTTGGATTGGTTTGGATTGGTTGGATTGGTTTGGATTGGTTTGGATTGGTTTGGTTGGTTTGGTTGGTTTGGATTGGTTTGGTTGGTTTGGATTGGTTTGGTTGGTTTGGATTGGTTTGGATTGGTTTGGATTGGTTTGGATTGGTTTGGTTGGTTTGGATTGGTTTGGATTGGTTTGGATTGGTTTGGATTGGTTTGGATTGGTTTGGTTGGTTTGGATTGGTTTGGATTGGTTTGGATTGGTTTGGTTGGTTTGGATTGGATTTGGATTGGTTTGGATTGGTTTGGATTGGTTTGGATTGGTTTGGATTGGTTTGGATTGGTTTGGTTGGTTTGGATTGGTTGGTTTGGATTGGTTGGTTGGTTGGATTGGTTTGGATTGGTTTGGATTGGTTGGTTTGGATTGGTTTGGATTGGTTGGATTGGTTTGGATTGGTTTGGATTGGTTTGGTTGGATGGTTGGATTGGTTTGGATTGGATTTGGATTGGTTTGGATTGGTTTGGATTGGTTTGGATTGGTTTGGATTGGTTTGGATTGGTTTGGTTGGTTTGGATTGGTTTGGATTGGTTTGGTTGGTTTGGATTGGTTTGGATTGGTTTGGATTGGTTTGGTTGGTTTGGATTGGTTTGGATTGGTTTGGATTGGTTTGGATTGGTTTGGATTGGTTTGGTTGGTTTGGTTGGTTTGGATTGGTTTGGATTGGTTTGGTTGGTTTGGATTGGTTTGGATTGGTTTGGATTGGATTTGGATTGGTTTGGTTGGTTTGGATTGGTTTGGTTGGATTTGGATTGGTTTGGATTGGTTTGGATTGGTTTGGATTGGTTTGGATTGGTTTGGATTGGTTTGGATTGGTTTGGATTGGTTTGGATTGGTTTGGTTGGTTTGGATTGGTTTGGATTGGTTTGGATTGGTTTGGATTGGATTTGGATTGGTTTGGATTGGATTGGATTTGGATTGGTTGGATTGGTTTGGATTGGTTTGGATTGGTTTGGATTGGTTTGGATTGGTTTGGATTGGTTGGATTGGTTTTGGATTGGTTTGGATTGGTTTGGATTGGTTTGGATTGGTTTGGATTGGTTTGGATTGGTTTGGATTGGTTTGGATTGGTTTGGATTGGTTTGGATTGGTTTGGATTGGTTTGGATTGGTTTGGATTGGTTTGGTTGGTTTGGATTGGTTTGGATTGGTTTGGATTGGTTTGGATTGGTTTGGATTGGTTTGGTTGGTTTGGATTGGTTTGGATTGGTTTGGTTGGATTTGGATTGGTTTGGATTGGTTTGGATTGGTTTGGATTGGTTTGGATTGGTTTGGATTGGTTTGGTTGGTTTGGATTGGTTTGGATTGGTTTGGATTGGTTTGGATTGGTTTGGATTGGTTTGGATTGGTTTGGATTGGTTTGGATTGGTTTGGATTGGTTTGGATTGGTTTGGATTGGTTTGGATTGGTTTGGATTGGTTTGGATTGGTTTGGATTGGTTTGGATTGGTTTGGATTGGTTTGGATTGGTTTGGATTGGTTTGGTTGGTTTGGATTGGTTTGGTTGGTTTGGTTGGTTTGGATTGGTTTGGATTGGTTTGGATTGGTTTGGATTGGTTTGGATTGGTTTGGATTGGTTTGGATTGGTTTGGATTGGTTTGGATTGGTTTGGATTGGTTTGGATTGGTTTGGATTGGTTTGGATTGGTTTGGATTGGTTTGGATTGGTTTGGATTGGTTTGGTTGGTTTGGATTGGTTTGGATTGGTTTGGATTGGTTTGGATTGGTTTGGTTGGTTTGGATTGGTTTGGATTGGTTTGGATTGGTTTGGTTGGTTTGGATTGGTTTGGATTGGTTTGGTTGGTTTGGTTGGTTTGGATTGGTTTGGATTGGTTTGGATTGGTTTGGATTGGTTTGGTTGGTTTGGATTGGTTTGGATTGGTTTGGATTGGTTTGGTTGGTTTGGATTGGTTTGGGTTGGTTTGGATTGGTTTGGATTGGTTTGGATTGGTTTGGTTGGTTTGGATTGGTTTGGTTGGTTTGGATTGGTTTGGATTGGTTTGGATTGGTTTGGATTGGTTTGGATTGGTTTGGATTGGTTTGGTTGGTTTGGATTGGTTTGGATTGGTTTGGATTGGTTTGGATTGGTTTGGTTGGTTTGGATTGGTTTGGTTGGTTTGGATTGGTTTGGATTGGTTTGGATTGGTTTGGTTGGTTTGGATTGGTTGGTTGGTTTGGATTGGTTTGGATTGGTTTGGATTGGTTTGGTTGGTTTGGATTGGTTTGGATTGGTTTGGATTGGTTTGGTTGGTTTGGTTGGTTTGGATTGGTTTGGATTGGTTTGGATTGGTTTGGTTGGTTTGGATTGGTTTGGATTGGTTTGGATTGGTTTGGATTGGTTTGGATTGGTTTGGATTGGTTTGGATTGGTTTGGATTGGTTTGGATTGGTTTGGATTGGTTTGGATTGGTTTGGATTGGTTTGGATTGGTTTGGATTGGTTTGGATTGGTTTGGTTGGTTTGGATTGGTTTGGATTGGTTTGGATTGGTTTGGATTGGTTTGGATTGGTTTGGTTGGTTTGGATTGGTTTGGATTGGTTTGGATTGGTTTGGATTGGTTTGGATTGGTTTGGATTGGTTTGGATTGGTTTGGATTGGTTTGGATTGGTTTGGATTGGTTTGGTTGGTTTGGATTGGTTTGGATTGGTTTGGTTGGTTTGGATTGGTTTGGATTGGTTTGGATTGGTTTGGATTGGTTTGGATTGGTTTGGTTGGTTTGGATTGGTTTGGATTGGTTTGGATTGGTTTGGATTGGTTTGGATTGGTTTGGATTGGTTTGGATTGGTTTGGATTGGTTTGGATTGGTTTGGATTGGTTTGGATTGGTTTGGATTGGTTTGGATTGGTTTGGATTGGTTTGGATTGGTTTGGATTGGTTTGGATTGGTTTGGATTGGTTTGGTTGGTTTGGTTGGATTGGTTTGGATTGGTTGGTTTGGATTGGTTTGGTTGGTTTGGATTGGTTTGGATTGGTTTGGATTGGTTTGGATTGGTTTGGATTGGTTTGGATTGGTTTGGATTGGTTTGGATTGGTTTGGATTGGTTTGGTTGGTTTGGATTGGTTTGGATTGGTTTGGATTGGTTTGGATTGGTTTGGATTGGTTTGGTTGGTTTGGATTGGTTTGGATTGGTTTGGATTGGTTTGGATTGGTTTGGATTGGTTTGGATTGGTTTGGATTGGTTTGGATTGGTTTGGATTGGTTTGGTTGGTTTGGATTGGTTTGGTTGGTTTGGTTGGTTTGGATTGGTTTGGATTGGTTTGGATTGGTTTGGTTGGTTTGGATTGGTTTGGATTGGTTTGGTTGGTTTGGATTGGTTTGGATTGGTTTGGATTGGTTTGGATTGGTTTGGATTGGTTTGGATTGGTTTGGATTGGTTTGGATTGGTTTGGATTGGTTTGGTTGGTTTGGATTGGTTTGGATTGGTTTGGATTGGTTTGGTTGGTTTGGATTGGTTTGGATTGGTTTGGATTGGTTTGGATTGGTTTGGATTGGTTTGGATTGGTTTGGATTGGTTTGGATTGGTTTGGATTGGTTTGGATTGGTTTGGATTGGTTTGGATTGGTTTGGATTGGTTTGGTTGGTTTGGATTGGTTTGGATTGGTTTGGATTGGTTTGGATTGGTTTGGATTGGTTTGGATTGGTTTGGATTGGTTTGGATTGGTTTGGATTGGTTTGGATTGGTTTGGTTGGTTTGGATTGGTTTGGATTGGTTTGGATTGGTTTGGTTGGTTTGGTTGGTTTGGATTGGTTTGGTTGGTTTGGATTGGTTTGGATTGGTTTGGATTGGTTTGGATTGGTTTGGTTGGTTGGTTGGTTGGTTGGATTGGTTTGGATTGGTTTGGATTGGTTTGGATTGGTTTGGATTGGTTTGGATTGGTTTGGATTGGTTTGGATTGGTTTGGTTGGTTTGGATTGGTTTGGATTGGTTTGGATTGGTTTGGATTGGTTTGGTTGGTTTGGATTGGTTTGGATTGGTTTGGATTGGTTTGGATTGGTTTGGTTGGTTTGGATTGGATTTGGATTGGTTTGGATTGGTTTGGATTGGTTTGGATTGGTTTGGATTGGTTGGATTGGTTTGGATTGGTTTGGATTGGTTTGGATTGGTTTGGTTGGTTTGGATTGGTTTGGATTGGTTTGGATTGGTTTGGATTGGTTTGGTTGGTTTGGATTGGTTTGGTTGGTTTGGATTGGTTTGGTTGGATTGGTTTGGATTGGTTTGGATTGGTTTGGATTGGTTTGGATTGGTTTGGATTGGTTTGGATTGGTTTGGATTGGTTTGGATTGGTTTGGATTGGTTTGGATTGGTTTGGATTGGTTTGGTTGGTTTGTGTTGGTTTGGATTGGTTTGGATTGGTTTGGATTGGTTTGGTTTGGTTGGTTTGGTTGGTTTGGATTGGTTTGGATTGGTTTGGATTGGTTTGGATTGGTTTGGACTGGTTTGGACTGGTTTGGATTGGTTTGGATTGGTTTGGATTGGTTTGGATTGGTTTGGATTGGTTTGGATTGGTTTGGATTGGTTTGGATTGGTTTGGATTGGTTTGGATTGGTTTGGATTGGTTTGGATTGGTTTGGATTGGTTGGTTTGGATTGGTTTGGATTGGTTTGGATTGGTTTGGATTGGTTTGGATTGGATTTGGATTGGTTTGGATTGGTTTGGATTGGTTTGGATTGGTTTGGATTGGTTTGGATTGGTTTGGATTGGTTTGGATTGGTTTGGATTGGTTTGGATTGGTTTGGATTGGTTTGGATTGGTTTGGTTGGTTTGGATTGGTTTGGATTGGTTGGATTGGTTTGGATTGGTTTGGATTGGTTTGGATTGGTTTGGATTGGTTTGGATTGGTTTGGATTGGTTTGGTTGGTTTGGATTGGTTTGGATTGGTTTGGATTGGTTTGGATTGGTTTGGTTGGTTTGGTTTGGATTGGTTTGGATTGGTTTGGATTGGTTTGGTTGGTTTGGTTTGGATTGGTTTGGTTGGTTTGGATTGGTTTGGATTGGTTTGGATTGGTTTGGATTGGTTTGGTTGGTTTGGATTGGTTTGGATTGGTTTGGATTGGTTTGTATTGGTTTGTATTGGTTTGGATTGGTTTGGATTGGTTTGGATTGGTTTGGTTTGGATTGGTTTGGATTGGTTTGATTGGTTTGGATTGGTTTGGATTGGTTTGGACTGGTTTGGACTGGATTTGGATTGGTTTGGATTGGATTTGGATTGGATTTGGATTGGATTTGGATTGGATTTGGATTGGATTTGGATTGGATTTGGATTGGATTTGGATTGGATTTGGATTGGATTTGGATTGGATTTGGATTGGATTTGGATTGGATTTGGATTGGAATGGAATGGATTGAATATGGATAGAGATTCTAAATTGGATCTAATTCCTCAATTGATTTTAATTTGTATTTAGGCCGATACAAAGATTTAAAAACAATTCTCGCTTAACTTTTCAAAAGGACCTAAGTAACATTTTTTTCATGAATTAGTTTGAGTACTGCAATCAAAAGTTTTCATGTTTTTCTGTTGATTGCGCTATTCAAATTCATTCATGAAAAAAATGTTACTTAGGTCCTTTTGAAAAGTTAAGCGAGAATTGTGTCTCCGGGTTTTTGTGCCCAAAAATAATATTTTGAGGTTTCAACGAAAAATCGTGTGATTTTGAGGATTTTCAAAACATTATTCCACAAATCCGAGAAGTTATTTGATTTTTTTTTCCTTTTAATATTTTTTTTTATCCCTACAACCGTGTTTAAGCGTGTATTTGGATATCCTTGGGGATATTCCTCATCTATTAAAATTTTAGCAAGATAAACTTTATCAATGCATATTTCGCTGACATCGTTGTGCTGTCTGTGGTATTACCAGTTTTCCACTAAATGTAAACTATTCTCCCTCTGGGCCATCGTCGTCATGTTCCATGTGAAATTCAACTCAAACGCTAGCAACTTTTTTAAGGTATGATATAACCATATGAGCAAGCCATTTTCATCATCACTCATTTGTTTATCGCCTTCTATTAATAGACGGTGGATTCCTGTCCGATGACAATACAGATTCACTTCTTGATGGGCAATGAGAAACGTCCTCGACCCGTCGAGGGAGTCAGATTTCAAATGTGATCTACTCAACCAACGTCGACGTTCACCCACGAATTTCCTATCGGACGTCATTTTCATCAAACCAACACGTGAGGGAACAATCATGTTGCTAATTGGAATAGGTATGTATGAGAATCAAAAATTCATGCAGATGCTTGTAGATGCTTTTTCAAGCCGGTTTTACAAGGAAAACAGAATGTTATTTGAGTTTCTATTTTCCAGAATACGAAAAAGGCACGTCATTTCGTAATACTTTTCGTCCTCGTTTTCAGAAGGCAGAACAATTGTTTCCGGGATTTCGAAGCATTGATTTGTAATCAACACAAATATTACGATTTCCTTACAATGCTAATTTACATTGCGACCCGAATTTAATTTATTACTCTCTTTAAACAGAACTAAAATTAGGTCGTCATTTATTTCCGCGTTATACTCGAATGGCAAATAGTAATGTTTTTGTGAGCCTAGAAGTAACTTATTTAGTATTTGTTAGTATTTCCAAATGGCTTCTTAAGTCAGATCTGATCCTTTCTTTATCCCTTTATCGACAGTAGCACAAAATGGAAATTATTCGAATAGAAACGATGGATGAACCACCAAACCACACCTTATGGTGGGATTTGATTGCTTGTGGAATACGACGGTGCCAGCAAGCTCAAGATAGCAGCTAATCATAAGCGAGTGCTGGGATGAAAGAAGTCCTTTGTATGCTTTGCTTCTTTTGAGTAAGGATTACTCGTCCAACGCACCGGATAATAGTGAATGGATTTTGAATAGAGATTCGTTACCGACCAAGTAAATTAAAATCACGATTTGTTAGTAATTTATTTGTAAGCAAGAAGATAAATCCTATTCAAGATAATTTCTTGTGGGATTTATAAAGCTCGTTGAGATCAAACTGTATTTTTAGTATTTTTTTGTCCCTGCGTCAGACAACAGATTTTTATTTACGGGTTATCGAGGCATAAGCGAATTGTTATGATTTGTTTACGAACTGTGCTTAATATAAAGAATAATACAGAATTATATTCCGTTTTTTAACAATTCAAAGTCCAGTCTTGTGATGTTCATGATATTGAACCCATAACTTAATATGTTTGCGAATTGCAGAATCAAATATGACCCTGACCTGTCGCACGATTATAAACCGGGTATTCTAATTATAAACGCCATCAGTTTGCTGGCCTCTGTACAGATGGAATACAAAACGAATAATTCAAGTCATAAATCACATCTCTGGTACACGTTGCCCTCGAATCGCGCACGATTCATATTTTTACTACAATAAACGATTGTTTACCCACAAGTAAAGGGAAATAGACAACATGTTGGTCTACCGTCAGAAACACTCACATCTGGTTGATCAACCCCTCGAATATTCGCACTTTGCTCTGCTGGATTTTTCGAATTAGTTTTGTTGTTTGCATTAGCCACAGAAACAGCAATTAATCCGCGCAGTTTCCAAGCACTGGCACTGGGAAAACATTTACCCAGATCTGTCACGCTTCAATATTTCACACCGCATTTTTTCAACCGAACTGTAATCCTGAAGTAAATTCGCCTTCCCCACCGCACTTCTACCGATCCCGCTCTTTAATTGCTTTCCATAAACTTTATTCGTGAATAATAGAGTCGTCCACCCGCCGTCGCGCCACCACACCGTCGAGGTCAGCACTAACACTTTCTTCTGCTCCCCGTCAGACTCGATTCGGCTCGGCATTATTCATTCCAACGGTTGGTTGGTTGGTTGGTTGGAAGTAGTGATGCGAACAAACCGTCCGTCGGTTGCTTGGAAATGCTACAATTTGCAGGCTACGTACCTACCTACAGAGCTGTGATGAGGCCCCAACAAGAAGGGGAGACGACACTTGATCCAGATAGATCCTGGAGAGCGCGACTGACACTACACTCAAAATAGTAAAAATAAAATACACAACACTGGATAGTTCGATTAGACTAGCTCGCAAATGGGGCACTTGAAGGATACTTCGCAAAAATAAAACTGGGCTTTACATTTAGATTGGGGTACGTTCTCTATGAGTCTTTGAAGATCCCTTCAAACCTTGACTTCAACTGGTTATTATTATCAATTGGTTTTTTTCCGGTGGTGGTTTGTTTCAATGAAATTTCCTATTTGTGTTGCTACTATTTAACAAACTATTACCAAAAATAAACGTCTGCTCATAAACTTTCTAAAACTGCCCTTAGATTGATGAACGACCACACCTACGTTCTGTAATCAATTGGAAGGACCGAAGGTTAAAATGGCTAACCAGCATTAGGCGACAACCGATCAACGTACATTCGTGCAACGTCGGGTATACCACAGGCACAAGGCAGCCACTTAGGACCATTGATTTTAATCATGTACTTCAAAGATGTTCATCATGTTATTAGGGACCGCAATTATCGTTTGCTGATGGTCTCCTGATTAAATCAGTCTAACTGTCCCAAAAATCCATAATGCTACGTTTTGACAGGGCAAGTGAATTGAACAACTCAGTTGAATTCAATTGACTTGCCAAAAGTTGAACATGTTCAACTTGCTTTTTATTCAATTGAATTGAATTAAGGTGTTTACACGTTCAGTTCGCGTTCGATTCAAGCGACTTGCTCAATTCACTTGCCTTGTCTAAACGTAGCATAATAGTCTTTCACAATCTTTATGCAGTATTATGCGATATTGTATGTGTTTTATAATACTTATAATAAAGCAGTTACGATTCATCCAAGCGCGCGCAGATTGTTCCGTTGATTCCCGTTTGACATCATTGGACTCGCATTGTTGTAAAAAGTACAACACATTGAGTAAAACTGAGATATCTTTTTAGTCAGTTGACCAATTTGCACCAAAACACCATGTATTCCTCAAAAAATTAGTTGTTTATCAATTGAAAAGATAATAAAAGTGATTTGATAGAAGGCTCTGGTAAATATGGCTAAATAAAAGGCTCAGGTGAACAGAGAAAAATGACCAATATTGTAGGGGAAGGTGAGTAGACTTGATCCCTGGGGAGACTTGATCACCCCCTGTTTTATCGAGAACTAAAGTAATTTTGTTCTAGCGTATTTTTTAGTATAGGTCCTCTAGACAAATGACCTTTATGTGGTAAGCTATTTTTTTGGATTGGCAACCTTATTTATTCTGCAGGGCAGTTTGTATGTTTTGACCTTCCTAAAGATTTTTTTATTAGCCTCGCAAAATTTGAACAACTATTCATAGCAATGACCAAATACTTTCGTTTTTTCACAACACAAAGCCATAAATATGCTTCATGATCTGTACTGATGAAAATGTCAACATTCCATCAAAGTTTTAGGGTATTTGGATTTGAAGTTATTGCCTCAATATGGGGACACTTGATCCCCCATTATTCACCCATACAAAAATTTTACGAAGAAATTCAAAAAAATATAAATCTGTTCTCAGGCTTGTAATTTTTTGTAGATTTGACAGATTTGATGAAGGGTTGGCAGGAAAAATTAATTATTGCGTAGATATCATAGAAAGGGGATAAAGTCTCCCCAAATTTTAAAATTGCATGTGCTGTCGAATTCAATAACAAAAATCCTTCATGTATACGCACAGCAATTCGAAAATTCCGCGTATTTTGAAGGAAAAATATTTTAAAAATCTGAGGGGACCTTTCTACTTTTATCAAAGGAAGTTCTTGGAGAGGGATCAATTCCCCCCCAATATTTTAAAAGTCGATTTTTGACAGGACTCTAAAAAGTCGATTGTGTATCAATAACAACAATAATTTAAGGACTGTCATACATCAGTAAAGTTAAATACAATATTTCTTACACACAAAAAACAAACATGGTTTCAGAGAAAGTTTTGAACTTTGCACTTGAAAAGTGCTTCGTTTTCTAAAAAATGAAAGTTAAAATAGTTTCAGTCAAAGTAATTTTTTCATTTGAAAGTTGATTTACCCTCGTTCTCAGTGTGAAATCAAAAGTTCTCCCATTCAACCGGAAAGTTGTAGAACTGTCAAATCAATTAACGATAAACACTTGAGCATGAAAGAGCGATAAAGGAAAACGGGAAAAACGTTATCACTCAAAACGCTCAAAACATTCCTCAGGCACTATAGAATATCAGGAGGTTAAAATACATAATTTTGGATTGTCACCTAAATAATTTATATATTTTTTTATAACCCGTACGTTAGAAATATTAACTTATTTTTACATTGCAATTTGGCAGTTCATTGTAAATAATTGTTATTAATAACAAAATTAATAACGACGCGTGACGCAACGCAATGAACCCATGCAAAATTCTTTTAAAGCAATTCTTTTGGATGGGTTTGTCTCCAGGTTTGTCGCGTCGCGACATTCTTCGTGTTTACTCTGGTAGGCACCATCAATAAAATAAATATATTTTTTATATTACTGATTAAAATTATTTTGCCCATTTATTTTTTTATATAATTCTCATAGTGCCTTTTACTGCGCACCACCAGCTGCCGCTCTCATCCTCAACTCTCATTGAACAACAACAACAGCTTTTGAGGTTTTTGCAACCGCGAATATTTGTTTTGGTTTCGTCCGTCGTTTAATTTTATTAAATACAGCTACGGAAAAGTGGTGCCTTGAAATGGAATGCCACGGTCCTGGTCCTGTCCATCACACGAAACCGGAAGGTAAGTAATATTGTTTTAACAAGTTCATAAAAAGTATCGGTAAAATGGAAGGAAGTTCCGATTACGATCTTTAACGAGATATTTGACATCATAATGAGAATCTTGATTTCAAAGTTCACTCATCTTATTCTCATTTCATTTCTGATTGTCAATTATCACTTCAAATACCTCGTTAAATGATCGTAATCTGAACAGGTTATAAATCATCAAAAGCATTGCCCAACTCCAGTGTTTTAATAGCAAGTGTGAAGTTAGGTATTGCTTTTGCTGGTAAAACCAGAGCACATCGTGGTACTTCTGAGAGATTCTCGCTTTTTTACAGATAATTTGCATGTTCCGGTGGTCACTACAGACGACAAACAAGAGCGCGGTGTCTACGATATTGATATGCGCTTAAAACAAGTTGGCGTACTTCCAACAAGTGATTGGATTATGTATTTTGATAAGGCAATCGCCTTGACGTGACGACTGACATATTATTAGGACCAGCCACAGAATAATTTAATTGAATAATGAGCTCAAAAGGAAAAACTATTCATTTCAAATCATTTTACTTTGAAAGAAAAGGGTTGAATGAAGAGTATACAGGGATAGGGGACTGCTTTCTGGGGAAAAAAATAATTTCCAAATAAAAATATTCTACTTCGTTTCACCAGTTTTTCCGTTATTGAGATTGACAGCTCTACAATTTTGTTTTAAATGCTCGTACTTTTAATTTCAGAGTGATATACAGCTTTTCAAACCATCGTTGTCACAAAAGTTGGCATACTTTTTTTTCTAATGTACGCAACTCTCTACGAAAAAGAACCAACGCAACTTTTTATTTTAACCAATGGTTTTCTTAATTTTAATAATGATTTTTCTTTCTGTGTAGAAAGTCTGTGTGGAAATCGCATATGTTTATTTACTTTTGACTGTGATACATCAGAAATCAGAAAAGGGGATCAAGTCTACCCAGTCTCCCCTATTATTCATTTATTTAATTAACAATTCATCTTAAAGTAGCGCGATTTTTTCTATATCATTTCTGACAATAACCGTGGAGTTAATTGGCAGTTCTCACTCACCTATGACCGTAGGCGGCCTTCCGGAGAACCCGGAACATTCGTAAAAATGGTCATTTTGGAAAGTTCGTCCTACAGCAGCGCAATTTTTTCTAAGCAATTTTTGACGGTGATTTTAGTTAGTTAATATACAGTTCTTACTCTGCCATGACCGCAAGTGGCCACCAGACGGCCTTCCGGATAATCCGGAACGTCCGTAAAAATGGCCATTTTTGTAAAGTTCTTCCTAGAGCAGCGCATTTTTTCTGAACCATTTCTGATTCTGGATATTTGACCTACAACACAGTTCTTACTCTGCCATGACCGCAGCGGTCATCAGACAGCCTTCCGGATAATCCGGAACGTCCGTAAAATGGTCATGTTGGATAGTTCGTCTTAGAGTAGCGCAATTTTTAGTGTTAATTCACAGTGCTTACTCTGCAATGGCCGCAAGTTGCTACCAGACGGTTTTTTCGCAAATCTGGAACGTCCTTAAAAATTGTCTTTTTGTACAGTTCGTCCAAGACCAACATTTTTGTTCTAAACCTTTTCTGATAATGACCAGGAAGTTAGTCAAGATATCGAAGAACTGATCTTTCATATAGAGTAGCACCTCCTTGCACATGAATTCTAAGCTAATCAGTTTCTCAACATATTGTTTTTTTTTAATTCGTTTATTTATTAGGCTCAGTTGTGTATAACACTCTGCGGAGCCAGTATCATGTTTTGAAGTATTACAAAAATTGAACTATACAACTAAAACTGGGGCCCTCCTTAGCCATGCGGTAAGACGCGCGGCTACAAAGCAAAACCATGCTGAGGGTGGCTGGGTTCGATTCCCGGTGCCGGTCTAGACAATTTTCCGATTGGAAAAAAAATGCAATGGAACATATTGGTTTCAAATCCTTGAACAACTTTGTAGAAGATGGCAACTTTCTAATTCCCACAGATCCCGAAATAGTGAACAAAACTAATAACTCATATACAGTAGCGCCACCTTGAAAAAAGAATTCCGAGCCCCTTGAAGAGAGGGTTCCGAGCTTCTCGAAATAATGCTTCTACCCCATCAAGGGAGGCTTCCGAGCGTTTTGAAAGTAGGCTTCCGAGCCGCTTGGAATGAGGCTTTCGAGCCTCTTGAAAGGAGGCTTCCGAACCTCTTGAAAAGAGGCTTCCGAGTCTCTTGAAAGGAGGTTTTCGAGCCTCTTAAAAGGAGGCTTCCGAGCCTCTTGAAAGTGGCTTCCGAGCCTCTTGAAAGATGGCCTCCGAGTCTCTTGAAAGGAGGCTTCCGAGCCTCTTGAAATGTGGCTTCCGCGCCTCTTAAAAGGAGGCTTCCGAGCCTCTTGAAAGGAGGCTTCCGAGCCTCTTGAAAGATGGCCTCCGAGTCTCTTGAAAGGAGGCTTCCGAGCCTCTTGAAATGTGGCTTCCGAGCCTCTTGGAAGGAGGCTTCCGAGCCTCTTGGAAGGAGGCTTCCGAGCCTCTTGAAAGGAGGCTACCGAGCCTCTTGAAAGGAGGCTACCGAGCCTCTTGAAAGAGGGCTCCGAGGCCACTTGGAAAGAGGCTCCGGGGCCTCTTGATAGGAGGCTCCGAGGCCTCTTGATAGGAGGCTCCGAGGCCTCTTGATAGGAGGCTCCGAGGCTTCCTAGAAGGAGCCTCCGAGGAGGCGTCCGAGCCTCTTGAAAGGAGGCTTCCGAGCCTCTTGAAAGGAGGCTTCCGAGCCTCTTGAAAGGAGGCTTCCGAGCCTCTTGAAAGGAAGCTCTGAGCCTCTTGAAAGGAGGCTTCTGAGCCTCTTGAAAGGAGGCTTGAGCCTCTTGAAAGGAGGCTTCCAGAGCCTCTTGAAAGGAGGCTTCTGAGCCTCTTGAAAGGAGGCTTCCTGAGCCTCTTGAAAGGAGGCTCTGAGCCTCTTGAAAGGAGGCTTCTGAGGCCTCTTGAAAGGAGGCTTCCAGAGCCTCTTGAAGGAGGCTTGAGCCTCTTGAAAGGAGGCTTGGAGCCTCTTGAAGGAGGCTTCCAGGCCTCTTGAAAGGAGGCTTCTGAGCCTCTTGAAAGGAGGCCTGAGCCTCTTGAAAGGAGGCTTGAGCCTCTTGAAAGGAGGCTTCCTGAGCCTCTTGAAAGGAGGCTTCCGAGCCTCTTGAAAGGAGGCTTCCTGAGCCTCTTGAAAGGAGGCTTCCGAGCCTCTTGAAAGGAGGCCTGAGGCCTCTTGAAAGGAGGCTCTGAGCCTCTTGAAAGGAGGCTTCTGAGCCTCTTGAAAGGAGGCTTCTGAGCCTCTTGAAAGGAGGCTTCTGAGCCTCTTGAAAGGAGGCTTCCGAGCCTCTTGAAAGGAGGCTTCCGAGCCTCTTGAAAGGAGGCCTGAGCCTCTTGAAAGGAGGCTTCCTGAGCCTATTGAAAGGAGGCTTCCAAGCTTCTTGAAAGGAGGCTTCCGACCATCTTAAAAGGAGGCTTCTGAGTCTCTTGAAAGGCGGTTTGGGCCTCTTGAAAGGAGGCTTCCGGGCCTCTTGAAAGAGGCTTCCAAGCCTCTTGAAAGGAGGCTTCCAGAGCCTCTTGAAAGGAGGCTTCCAGGCCTCTTGAAAGGAGGCTTCTGAGCCTCTTGAAAGGAGGCTTCTGAGCCTCTTGAAAGGAGGCTCTGAGCCTCTTGAAAGGAGGCTTCCAGGCCTCTTGAAAGGAGGCTCTGAGCCTCTTGAAAGGAGGCTTCTGAGCCTCTTGAAAGGAGGCTTTGAGCCTCTTGAAAGGAGGCTTCCAGGCCTCTTGAAAGGAGGCTTCCTGAGCCTCTTGAAAGGAGGCTCTGAGCCTCTTGAAAAGAGGCTTCTAAGCCTCTTGAAAGGAGACTTACCAGTCTCTTGAAAGGAGGCTTCCGAGCCTCTTGAAAGGAGGCTTCCAAGCCTCTTGAAAGGAGACTTCCGAGCCTCTTTAAAGGAGACTTACGAGCCTCTTGAAAGGAGGCTTCCGAGCCTTTTGAAAGGAGGTTTCCGAGCCTCTTGAAAGGAGACTTCCAACCCTCTTGAAAGGAGGCTTCCGAACCTCAGGAAAGGAGGCTTCCGAGCCTCTTGAAAGGAGGCTTCTGAGTCTCTTAAAAGGAGGCTTCTGAGCCTCTTGAAAGGAGGCTTCTGAGCCTCTTGAAAGGAGGCTTCCGAGCCTCTTGAAAGGAGGCTTCCGAGCCTCTTGAAAGGAGGCTTCCGAGCCTCTTGAAAGGAGGCTTCCGAGCCTATTGAAAGGAGGCTTCCAAGCTTCTTGAAAGGAGGCTTCCGACCATCTTAAAAGGAGGCTTCCGAGCCTCTTGAAAAGAGGCTTCCGAGTCTCTTGAAAGGAGGCTTCCGGGCCTCTTGAAAAGAGGCTTCCAAGCCTCTTGAAAGGAGGCTTCCGAGCCTCTTGAAAGGAGGCTTCCGAGCCTCTTGAAAGGAGGCTTCCGAGCCTCTTGAAAGGAGGCTTCCGAGCCTCTTGAAAGGAGGCTTCCGAGCCTCTTGAAAGGAGGCTTCCAAGCCTCTTGAAAGGAGGCTTCCAAGCCTCTTGAAAGGAGGCTTCCGAGCCTCTTGAAAGGAGGCTTCCAAGCCTCTTGAAAGGAGGCTTCCGAGCCTCTTGAAAGGAGGCTTCCAGGCCTCTTGAAAGGAGACTTCTGAGTCTCTTGAAAGGAGGTTTTCAAGCTTCTTAAAAGGAGGCTTCCAGGCCCCTTGAAAGTGGCTTCCTGAGCCTCTTGAAGATGGCCTCCGAGTCTCTTAAAAGGAGGCTTTCGAACCTCTTGAAAGGAGGTTTTCGAGCCTCTTGAAAGGAGGCTTCCGAGCCTCTTGAAAGATGGCCTCCGAGTCTCTTGAAAGGAGGCTTCCGAGCCTCTTGAAATGTGGCTTCCGCGCCTCTTAAAAGGAGGCTTTTGAGCCTCTTGAAAGGAGGCTTTTGAGCCTCTTGAAAGGAGGCTTTTGAGCCTCTTGAAAGGAGGCTTCCGAGCCTCTTGAAAGGAGGCTTCCGAGCCTCTTGAAGGGCTTCCAGGCCTCTTGAAAGGAGGCTGAGGCCTCTTGATAGGAGGCTTCTGAGCCTCTTGAAAGGAGGCTTCCAGAGCCTCTTAAAGGAGGCTTCCGAGCCTCTTGAAAGGAGGCTTCCGAGCCTCTTGAAAGGAGGCTTCCAGGCCTCTTGAAAGGAGGCTTCCGAGCCTCTTGAAAGGAGGCTTCCAGGCCTCTTGAAAGGAGGCTTCCAGGCCTCTTGAAAGGAGGCTTCCAGCCTCTTGAAAGGAGGCTTCCAGGCCTCTTGAAAGGAGGCTTCCTGAGCCTCTTGAAAGGAGGCTTCTGAGCCTCTTGAAAGGAGGCTTCCTGAGCCTCTTGAAAGGAGGCTTCTGAGCCTCTTGAAAGGAGGCTTCCTGAGCCTCTTGAAAGGAGGCTTCCTGAGCCTCTTGAAAGGAGGCTCTGAGCCTCTTGAAAGGAGGCTTCCTGAGCCTCTTGAAAGGAGGCCTGAGCCTCTTGAAAGGAGGCTTCCAGGCCTCTTGAAAGGAGGCTTCTGAGCCTCTTGAAAGGAGGCTTCTGAGCCTCTTGAAAGGAGGCTTCCGAGCCTCTTGAAAGGAGGCTTCCTGAGCCTCTTGAAAGGAGGCTTCTGAGCCTCTTGAAAGGAGGCTTCCTGAGCCTCTTGAAAGGAGGCTTCCTGAGCCTCTTGAAAGGAGGCTTCTGAGCCTCTTGAAAGGAGGCTTCCGGGCCTCTTGAAAGGAGGCTCTGAGCCTATTGATAGGAGGATTTCGAGCCTATTGAAAGGAGGATTCCGAGACTATTGAAAGGTGGCTCCCGAGCCGCTTGACAGGAGGCTTCCGAGCCTCTTGAAAGGAGGCTTCCGAGCCTATTGAAAGGAGGCTTCCGAGTTTCTTGAAAGGAGGCTTCCGCGCCTCTTGAAAGGAGGCTTCCGGGCCTCTTGAAAGGAGGCTTCCGGGCCTCTTGAAAGGAGGCTTCCGGGCCTCTTGAAAGGAGGCTTCCAAGCCTCTTGAAAGGAGGCTTCCGAGCCTCTTGAAAGGAGGCTTCCGAGCCTCTTGAAAGGAGGCTTCCGAGCCTCTTGAAAGGAGGCTTCCGGGCCTCTTGAAAGGAGGCTTGAGCTCTTGAAAGGAGGCTTCCTGAGCCTCTTGAAAGGAGGCTTCCTGAGCTCTTGAAAGGAGGCTTCCGAGCCTCTTGAAAGGAGGCTTCTGAGCCTCTTGAAAGGAGGCTTCTGAGCCTCTTGAAAGGAGGCTTCCTGAGCCTCTTGAAAGGAGGCTCTGAGCCTCTTGAAGGAGGCTTCCGAGCCTCTTGAAAGGAGGCTTCCAGGCCTCTTGAAAGGAGGCCTGAGCCTCTTGAAAGGAGGCTTCCAGGCCTCTTGAAAGGAGGCTTCCGAGCCTCTTGAAAGGAGGCTTCCTGAGCCTCTTGAAAGGAGGCTTCCTGAGCCTCTTGAAAGGAGGCTTCTGAGCCTTTGAAAGAAGGCTTCCAAGCCTCTTGAAGGAGGCTTCCAAGCCTCTTGAAAGGAGGCTTCCAAGCCTCTTGAAAGGAGGCTTCTGAGCCTCTTGAAAGGAGGCTTCTGAGCCTCTTGAAAGGAGGCTTCTGAGCCTCTTGAAAGGAGGCTTCTGAGTTCTTGAAAAGAGGCTTCTGAGCCTCTTGAAAGGAGGCTTCTGAGCCTCTTGAAAGGAGGCTTCCGAGCCTCTTGAAAGGAGGCTTCTGGAGCCTCTTGAAAGGAGGCTCTGAGGCCTCTTGAAAGGAGGCTTCCTGAGCCTCTTGAAAGGAGGCTGGGCCTCTTGAAAGGAGGCTCTGAGCCTCTTGAAAGGAGGCTCTGAGCTCTTGGAAAGGAGGCTTCCTGGAGCCTCTTGAAAGGAGGCTTCTGAGCCTCTTGAAAGGAGGCTTCCAGGCCTCTTGAAAGGAGGCTTCCTGGCCTCTTGAAAGGAGGCTCTGAGCCTCTTGAAAGGAGGCTTCCGAGCCTCTTGAAAGGAGGCTTCCGAGCCTCTTGAAAGGAGGCTCTGAGCCTCTTGAAAGGAGGCTTCTGAGCCTCTTGAAAGGAGGCTTCCTGAGCCTCTTGAAAGGAGGCTTCCGAGCCTCTTGAAAGGAGGCTTCTGAGCCTCTTGAAAGGAGGCTTCTGAGCCTCTTGAAAGGAGGCTTCCGAGCCTCTTGAAGGAGGCTTCCTGAGCCTCTTGAAAGGAGGCCTGAGGCCTCTTGAAAGGAGGCTTCCGAGCCTCTTGAAAGAAGGCTTCCGAGCCTCTTGAAAGAAGGCTTCCGAGCCTCTTGAAAGAAGGCTTCCGAGCCTCTTGAAAGAAGGCTTCCGAACCTCTTGAAAGAAGGCTTTCAAGCCTCTTGAAAGGAGGCTTCCGAGCCTCTCGAAAAAGGCTTCCGAGCCTCTTGAAAGGAGGCTTCCGAGCCTCTTAGAAGGAGGCTTCCGAGCCTCTTGAAAGGAGGCATTCGAGCCTCTTGAAAGAAGGCTTTCAAGCCTCTTGAAAGGAGGCTTTCGAGCCTCTTGAAAGGAGGCTTCCGAGCCTCTTGAAAGAAGGCTTCTGAGCTTCTTAAAAGAAGGCTTCCACGCCTCTTGAAAATGGCTTCCAGGCCTCTTGAAAGGAGGCTTCCAGAGCCTCTTGAAAGGAGGCTTGAGGCCTCTTGAAAGGAGGCTTCCAAGCCTCTTGAAAGGAGGCTTCCAAGCCTCTTGAAAGGAGACTTCCGAGCCTCTTGAAAGGAGGCTTCCGAGGCTTTTTGAAAGGAGGCTTTTCGAGCCTTTTTGAAAGAAGGCTTCCGAGCCTCTTGAAAGAAGGCTTTCAAGCCTCTTCCGAGCCTCTCGAAAAAGGCTTTCGATCCTCTTGAAAGGAGGCTTCCGAGCCTCTTAAAAGGAGGCCTCCGAGCCTCTTGAAAGATGGCTTCCGAGTCTCTTGAAAGGAGGCTTCCGAGCCTCTTAAAAGGAGGCTTCCGAGCCTCTTGAAGGGAGGCTTCCGAGCCTCTTGAAAGAAGGCTTTCAAGCCTCTTGAAAGAAGGCTTTCAAGCCTCTTGAAAGAAGGCTTTCAAGCCTCTTGAAAGAAGGCTTTCAAGCCTCTTGAAAGGAGGCTTTCGAGCCTCTTGAAAGGAGGCTTCTGAGCCTCTTAAAAGAAGGCTTCCAGGCCTCTTGAAAAATGGCTTCCGAGCCTCTTGAAAGGAGGCTTCCGAGCCTCTTAAAAAAGGCTTCCGAGCCTCTTGAAAGACCTTTCGAGCCATTTTATGGAAGGATTCCGGAAGGCTTCGAGCCTTTTCAAAGAAGGCATCTAGCCTTTTGAAAGAAAAAGCAGAAACAAAAATTTAAAAGAAAGTTTTCGAACCTCTTAAAATGAGGTTTCCGGGTCACTTAAAAGGAGGCTTCCGAGCTGCTTGGAAGGAGGCTTCCGAGAAGCGTAGAAGGATTCTTCCAATTCTCTTGCAACGAAGCAACTGAGCTTTTCGGGAAAAAGTTTTCATGTCTCCCAAATGGAGGCTTTCAAATTTGTAGACTCTAGATTACATTCTGTTTTAGCCTGGTAGATTTCATAGAAGATTTTTAAAATTTGTTCATTCGAGGTTTTGCCCTTTTGATGTTTTTGTCTCACAACCCTTCATCCATTGTACTGGTTGTGGAGGTCAGGATTCAATAGGCCATGATCTACTGATCGCCATGGATATTATGTACAAGACAAAGTTTAAAAATAAAAATAAAATACAAAATTGTCAAAACTTTATCAATAAGTTTTGATTAAAATTGTAATTCATCCGCCATTAAGCATTTCGTTCGAGGTACCCCCTGGGTTCGGCGAAGGTACCCCCAGGGGTACATGTACCCCAGGTTGAGAACCGCTGTTGTAGAAGACGGCAACTTTCTAATTCCCACAGATACCTAGATCCAAACCAAATCTAACCAAACTAATAACTGATATACACTAGCGCCGCCTTATGGCTGAATTCTGAACTGAACAGTTTCTCAACATATTGGTTTTCAATCCTCGAACAACTTTGTAGAAGACGGAAACTTCCTGAATCACATAGATCCCGAGATATCGAACCAAACTGATATTTTCATATACACTAGCGCCGCTAAGTGGATGAATTTCAAATCTATTTTATTCTTGATTCATAGGGCCGCAAAGGATCACAGATGGATTTAGATTTTTTTTTCACTACGCCAGGGTTTTTAGAATTGTAATAAGAAACATCGCGCCATTTATTGAGAAAATTGACTATTTTCACCGGTGTTCCGTTGGTTCCGGATCTTCATCAGGGTCCTGACAGTCCATCGTGTGACCAACACTCCAATCGACAGGTTGATTAATCTCGAGTAAGTCACACAGTAGCTCACTTATGTACCATTGCAATTTAATAACGTATCGCCAATAAATGACAGGCCCGGATGAAGATCCAAACCCCCGGATCGAAACGTTGGCAATGATTTGAAATTATCAACATTTTCATGTGACTGAAAGCCGAAAATCCTGAATATTAGCAACTAATCCAGTCGAAATCCCCAAAAATAAAGGTTGAACTATAGGTAGATATAAATAATGTTGTCGTACCCGTAATAAGAATACATTTATTGCATATTTTGCTGAATCACTGCCATTTGCGAGGTTTCGGCTTTTCAGTCTGGTTATTTTTAGATTAACCGTTTAAGATCTGACCCAACGTTTCGGCATGTTTTTGTTGCCTTCATCAGGGAGAGAAAAAGTTTATTTTTAAATTGTACAAAATTTATTGTGCGTAAATGTGGTGCTACATCCAAAGTCTTTGCAAAGAATATTATCTTTTTGAATGTTGGTAGATTGGTGCTTATAATGATACAGGATTAGATAGTGTGGATGTAGATAATTGGGCTATTGACTTACGTATGCTTCATAAATTGAAATATTTATAATTTAAAAATGAACTTGTTTTCAATTTTGTAGATGGAGTTACGTCTAGCTATTGTATAATTATTTTTGATGATCTTGACTATGTGTGTGATTTGGGCATTGGATATTTGCAGTTGAACTATGGGGCAATTTAGGAAGGTTTAAAAAATCCATGTTGCTCCGCACAGAGTTTCCTCCGACAATTTTAACTGATTTGGATAAAAGCACAAGCCGCTTCAAGTAAATAGTAAAAAGAAAACCTACATAGCCATAAGGAATACTCAAGAGCTTTCACTTAAAGAAAACCGAATCCGAATCTCAACCGGAATTCGTAGTCTATTTAACGACGTGTTCTTCTTCTTATTGGCATTACATCCCCACACTGGGACAGAGCCGCCTCGCAGCTTAGTGTTCATTAAGCACTTCCACAGTTATTAACTGCGTCTTACCGCACTGCTTAGGAGGGCCCCGACGACGTATTCTTTTTAAAATTTTAAACGGATTATGTTCAGAGTCCCGAACGGATTCTTTTCAGAATCTCAAACGATTTCTTTTTAGGATTCCGAACGGATTCTATTTACAATTTCAGGCAGATTCTGTTAAAAATCTTGAACAAATTTTGCTCAGAATCTCGAACAAATACTGATTAGAATCCCAATAGAGCAGCGGTTCTCAACCTGGGGTACATGTGCCCTTGGGGGTACCTTCGCTGTTCCCAGGGGTACCCCCAGGCGGATGAATGACAATTCAAATAAAAACTTATTGACTTTTGATAATTCAGGACCGATTTGTGATTAGAGCGTAACTTATTTTGTTAACAAACATTGTTTTATTGATTCCGTAGAAGAACAAGAAAGAAGAACAAAACGTCGAATGACTAAAATCTAGAATATAAAGGTTCGGAACCATCCATATTAGAGATATGAAGGCTTTTTTCGAAAAAGCTCAGTAGCTTCGTCGCAAAAGGCATGGAAGCCTCCTGTCAAGCAGCGAGTAATCTTTCTTTCGAGAGGTTCTGAAGCCTCCTTTCAACAGGCTCAGAAACCTCCTTTCAAGAGGCTCGGAAACATTCTTTCAAGAAGCTCTGAAGCCTTCTTTCAAGAGGCTCGAAAGCTTCCTTTCAAGAGGCTTGGAAACATCCTTTCAAGAAGCTCAGAAGCCTCCTTTCAACAGATTCGGAAGCCTCCTTTCAAGAGACTGGGAAACCTCCTTTCAAGAGGCTTGGAAACCTTCTTTCAAGAGGCTTGGAAACCTCCTTTCAAGAAGCTCGGAAGCCTCCTTTCAAGAGGCTCGGAAGCCTCTTTTCAAGAGACTCGGAAGCCTCCTTTCAAGAGGTTCGGAAGCCTCCTTTTTCAAGAGGCTTGGAAGCCTCCTTTCAAGAGGCTCGGAAGCCTCCTTTCAACAGGTTCGGAAGACGAATTAAGTTTTCAATTCTACCAATTATTTCGATATCTTTGCAGATACATTCCACTAAAAAGAACTTAAAATATTTTTTCTGAGGTTCGGAAGCCTCTTTTCAAGAGGCTCGGAAAACTCCTTTCAAGAGGCTCAGAAACATCCTCGGAAGCCTTTTTTCAAGAGGCTCGCAAGCATCCTTTCAACAGGTTCGGAATACGAATTAAGTTTTCAATTTTACCAATTATTTCGATATCTTTGCAGATACATTCAACTAAAAAGAACTTAAAATTTTTTTTCTGAGGTTCGGAAGCCTCCTTTTAAGAGGCTCGGAAACATCCTTTCAAGAAGCTCGGAAGCCTCCTTTCAACTCCTTTCAAGAGGCTCGGGAACCTCCTTTTAAGAGGCTCGGAAGCCTTCTTTTAAATAGCTCCGAAACCTCCCTTCAAGAGGCTTGGAAACCTCTTTTCAAAAGGCTCGGAAGCCTCATTTTAAAAAGCATCGGAGCCCCCTTACAAGAAGCTTGGAAGTCTCCTTGAAGAGTTTCGGAATCCTCGAAAGCCTCCTTTTGAGAGGCTCGGAAGCCTCCTTTCAAGAGGTTCTTAAGCCTCCTTTCAAGAGGCTCGGAAACCTCCTTTCAAGAGGCTCGGAAGCCTCCTTTCAAAAAGCTCCGGAGTCTCCTTTCGAAAGGCATGGAAGCCTCTTTTCAAATGTCTTGGAAGCCTCCTTTTAAGAAGCTCCAAAGTTTCCTTTCAAATGGCTCGGAAGCTTCCTTTCAAAAGGCTTCTAAAACCTCCTTTCAAAAAGCTCCGGAGCATCCTTTCAAGCATTATTGTAAGAGGCTCGGAAGCCTCCTTTCAAGATGCTCGGTAGTCTCCTTTGAAAAAGCTCCGAAGCCTCCCTTCAAGAATCTCGGAAGCCTCTTTTTAAAAGGCTTGGAAGCTTCCTTTCAAAAATCTCCGGAGCCTCTTTTCAAAAGGCTTGAAAGTCTCCTTTCAAGAGGCTTCAAAGTTTTCTTTCAAGAGGCTTAGAAACCTCCTTTCAAGAGGCTTGGAAACTTCCTTTCAAAAGGTTCGTAAGCCTTTTTTCATAAGCCTCGGAATTCTGCTTTCAAGGGCTCGGAAGTCTCTTTTCAAAATGGTTGAAAGCCTCCTTTCAAGAGGCTCGAAACCTACCTTCAAGAGGCTCCTTTCAAAAGGCTTGTAAGCCTCATTTTAAGAGCCTTACAAGCCTCTTTTCGAACGGCTTGGAAGCTTTCTATCAAGAGCAGACTTGTAAAATGTCATCTGTATGTCATTTGACTAATTTTTTCATAACTTTCTTCAGAAGCCAAATTTGCTTCAAAATTTTAGATGTACGCATAACGCTTGAGTAGTGCTATATTTTTGTCCAAGGGTACATTGCTCTAATTATAACATCTGAGGCTAGGGAGTGAATTCTCTCCAAAATGTCACGTGTCATTTGACATAATGTCATTTGAATGACATTTTGCCTCCCACGCCCCAGATTACATATTTACAGCAATGTCTTGTAAGACAAAGTTGTAGCCACATTGAGGCGGTATAGGTTCGTCATACTTGATAGTTGATAGCTAACTACTGAAAAAAGTTCTGGGAATATTATACAAACGAATGCAAATGACATTTTACAACACTGATCAAGAGGCTTGAAAGCCTTCTTTCAAGAAGCTCCAGAGTTTCCTTTCAAATGGCTCTGAAGTCTCCTTTTAAATAGCTCCGAAGTTTCCCTTCAAGAGGTTCGGAAGCCTCTTTTCAAAAGGTTGAAGCTTTGATTTTAAAAGTTTCGGAGCCTTGTTTCAAAAGGCTTAGAAGCCTCATTTAAGAATCGTGGAAGCCTCGTTTTAATCTGCTTGGAAGCCTTCTTTCAAGACTCTTGGAAGTCTTCTTTCAAGAGGCTTGGAAGCCTCCTTTCCAGAGGCTCGGAAGTTTCCTTTCAAGAAGCTCCGAAGTTTGCGTTCGAAAGGCTTGGAAGCCTTCTCTCCTTTCAAAAGGCTTCTAAAGCCTCCTTTCAAAAAGCTCCGGAGCACCCTTTCAAACCTTATTTTAAGAGGCTCGGAAGCCTCCTTTCAAGCGGCTCGGTAGTCTCCTTTGGAATAGCTCGAAAGCCTCCTTCCAAAAGGTTTCGAAAACCTCATTTTAAAAAGCTCCGGAGACTCCTTTCAAAAAGCTCCGGAGACTCCTTTCAAAAGGCTTGGAAGCCTTCCTTCAAGCGGCTCGGAAGTCGCCTTTCAAATAGCTCCGAAGCCTCCCTTCAAGAGGCTCGGAAGCCTCCTTTCAACAGGCTTGGAAGTCTTCTTTCAAGAGGCTTAGAAGCCTTTTTTCAAGAAGCTCCGAAATTTCCTTTCAAAAGGTGGGTATATTTGACCTCCACAAACGTCAAATCAGGGAACCCGCAGGCAAGCTTGCGGCCATTACAGCTCGCGGAAAACTGGATAGGGCACTGCAAGGACTGCTTTGTCTCTTTTTCGCTGCAAAGAAATTAGAAAACAACAAGGCCAGTAAAAGTCAAAATGTATGAAGAACGAAAGAGAAAGAGATTTTTCCGTGCAGTACCCTATATGACAAGTTATGGTGAACAATAAACATCAAGCATGAAAAACGTGAAAAACATAAGACTGAGCCGAAAGGATGCTATGACAAAAAAATTTATGCCCGTCTCTTTTTTTTCTCACGGAAATCTTACTCATTTTTCGTAAAAAATTTGAGTAGTTCCACTTTTTACGAAAAATGAGGGAGATTTCCGTGAGAAAAAAAGAGACGGCAATACAATTTCACTCAGTCTCTTAGTGATTTGAAACAGGCGTGTACCTAATATTAGGCACTTTTCACCTAAAGCGGAAGTTTAGTGTGTAAACTAAAAACAAGGTACTCGATATATAAAAATATAAAATAGTAAAATATAGTTATTTTGAACAAAAACAAACCAAAATTTAGGTTTTATTTAACTTTTGTAAACATGAGATTACTTAACACTTTACTGCCCTTGTTGAGTAGTTTTGCTCTTCATTTATTACAACAAAGAGAAGAGGGAGGGAGATCCAAGAAAAAAAGGACCTAAAATTAGGTACTGTTTTCTAGCCGTGTAGACTAAAGTGCCAAAATCATGAGAGAGAGAAAATTATTTTTCAGTGCAAAACGTAAACAAACTCGCTGGCTCACCCATGCTAAAATCCAAGATGGCTGAATCGTGAAGCTGTCAGATTGGAACACCTAATGGTGTATTCATCTTGGTGCGAACCCTTGATAGTAAGCATGCTGGCTCGGCTTATTTTTGCCTTTCTCATACAACAAAGTTGTACCGAAAGACTATCATTTCACTCCAAAATCGTACTTTTTATAAAAGTCTCTGAGACCCAAAAGTTATTTACAATTCGGATTTTTATCAACATGTAATGTTTGAAGGATCCCAGAACTTTGTCAAACCGATCATTGTTCTAAATACAAAGTGTGAGGCGTGAGAACGTAAATAAAAAATGTCACGGAATGTCATGACATTAATGCCATTTGACACTAATTCGAGTCTCGCCAATTTTAGAATTAGATCAGGATCTACAACATTTTAGTATCCTTTAAGGGCTATATGTTTATTTAGAAAACACAATTAAAAATAACTTGTGAAAAAAGTTATTATCAAATGAGTAACATCGAAATGACATTTCCCGTCACTGATTCAGATACATTTTCAGGCAGTGAATTAATTCTTAACAAATCTTGTAGAAATTTTATCGACAAAATTTTATTTATTTAGGGTTATCATCTTTTCCACAACTCCGACCTTGTAGGCCTGACCCCACTGAATGATATTTTTATAACTACACCGAGACCACGGTTTGATTTTAGTCGAATGAAGTATTTAGCTTTGATGACATAATGATTAAATTACACAAAAAATCCAAAGAAATCGAAGCGAAATCATGTGGTATTTGAAAGGTTGTGATAGTTGAGGCAACTGAGTGAAAAACAACCTAAGTGTGTTGTGAATAAGAGTGAGTAATGAACTTAGCTTCAATCATTATAATGCATGTTAAATTACTGGTTAAATTAAGAATTATTGTTGCTTGAATTCAAAGTGAAGATAAAAAGCTCACTATGAATGAATGAATGATGGAAGGGAGTGATACATTCATTATAAATTATTTCAAAATTAGGGCTAATTAGTATTGGTAATAATTGTGTCCAAGTCCATGTTTCATAATGTCTTTGAGCTTGTATTACATGAGTATGCAATAACATTTACATCTCCAACCACTACTTGCTCTACATGGATTGTAAGATTACTTTTGTATGCAAAACATTTCATATCCTACGCGCGTAACACAGAATGCTCTTCCAAACATCGAAACTTCACACAAGTACACTGAGTCGTAGTTCGTTGAGCCAGTCTATTGTAGACCTACCTAAATCTAGCTGTTGTCGCCTTTGTTGACTACAAAAACACTCGGTTTCACTCGAGGTGCGCCATGCTGTTTTCTTCTGCGAAGAAGCACTTAAAATTAACCACCACCACCGCCAGCTTACGGTTTGAACTTCTTTCATTGCAATCGTGTCCTCCCAGAGGAGGCTCCACTTCTGAGGTGAATTGCATGGCTAGTGCTTCACTTGGGTCGAGACAAACGACGGTCATGCCAAAGGATATTGAGAAACATTGTGTTGTGGCGGTGACACGTTGTTGCATTGTTTTTGGACGAGTAATCATCATTAGCGTCGGTGGCTAGTAGCTGGCAAAATTCGGTGCTACAAGTCACGAGCTTTTTCCAAAATAAGCATTTTGATGGGACAGCTCCTAATCCTTTGCCAATTTGGTATATTCAAGCACTAGGCCACCCTCCACAATTAAACACGTTCCACGCATTCACTCGAAATATCGACTCAAGCATCTGGCGCTAGACTTCTGTAGGTAAAGAACGAAGGGACAACAAAACGCGCTGACGACTGGAGCAAACGTCGCGATTGATCCACAACCGACCGGCGAATCCACAGCACAAACGACGGCCCTGACGGACATCCAGCGCGAATCAGACTGACTGAACCTACGACACGATTCTGCTACTCCCCCAAAACCTGCTCGAAGAATATTCTCGCTCCAAGGTGCGATGCTCCGACATCATCTGCAGATGCATTTATCAAAAGCAGCCCCAATCTCCAACAGCTGACTCGTTTCTCCTTCGATTGCGTTTTTCGCTCTCGTTTCTCTTCCATTTCCACGCGCTCTCATCATCATCGTGCGATTAAGAACAAACATTTTCCACCGAAAAAGCTTTTATCATCGCCTGGCCTATTCTGATCCCTTTCCCTCCCATTCGGAGTGGCATTGGAGCGAAAACTTTTCGAACCGATTGGGCACAGAACGAGACACCAATATAACGCACGTGCTTGCTCGGCGAGCTTTCCGAATATGTGATGGAAAACCGAAAAGCCTCTCTCGCAGTTAGCAAGTTCTAGGATGCGTCGCATCCCAAGAACTTTCCCGCGAATGATTCTTCTCTCCTTCTTCTTCGACTTTTCTTCTTTATTTGGTGGGTGGTTGAGATTTTGTATTTGCATCCATCATAGGAATAATAAATACGTGGGTGTTGAACAATAAATTGAATGAAAATTCCGATAGGTTCGGGGAAGAGTTTGGCGACGTTAAAAGTCATGTACACATCGCATGAATAATTTTCACACAATAGGGGAACTGGGGGTAAAGGCTACCTTACACATCGGAAGAATTTTCCGCCGGATTTTGGTCCCTTTCATTGCCATTAAGTGTTAGCAAAGCATGATAACATTCAGGTTTATTAACTTTCGACTACAATTAGATTTAAACGAATCTGGAACAGAACTTGATAAACAATAATCATGACTTTCTACACATATTCTTAGTCCCCATCCATGCTTTAAATCCAAGCAATGGGAGTTCAAACGATATTTCTTTTGTAAATCTTTCCAAAATATAGATTAGATTAAATTGGATATTATTTAAGTATACCTACCGCAAAACAATTGATCAAATTTATATAAAGTTTTTTAAGTAGAATGTCCCACAAGTCCAGATGATATGCTTTTGTTGTTCAACAAAACTCGGCCTCTTAACTTAACAGATATACAAGTCTTAGTCTGACTGTTAACATAGTTGTGGAATAAGGAAGAGTTGTTATCTCTTAGACTAGTTGAAAGATGAGTGATGAACTTATGAAATAATTTTAAAAAATCAATCGAATTTAAAAAAAATAGTTGAATGATTTTAAGATTTGTTCATTTTAGGATCCTTCCGAATTTCCACTAACTATGCGTAATTACACAAATTTTGAACTCTAACGAAAACTTACAAGAATTTCTCACATAATGTTGTAGTTCCAGTTAAAAACTGAATAGCTCGGATCTCAATTTATTTTTCAAAAATCCTTAAAATATTTCCAGAATTAAGAAACAAAGAAAAAATTGACATAAATCTCGCAGAATCTCAAACGCTAGTGTAAATAATATTATACTTTGCCACGTACGCTTACATCGCGGGCGAAAACCAAACGTTGCAAATAAATATATTTGCGTTTGGTTTCACGCCACTTCTGATTCTGCTTATTTCTTCTTTATTTCGGCCATTTTTGAGGATGGTGTCCTCCAAAAAGGTCTTGATACCAAAGAAGGTTGATCCGACAATCCGATATGCACTTTCTTTAAAGTGCAAAACTCAATCGTAACTAGCTAATTTGATAGCGCGGAGGAGGGAGATGATGCAATTAATTTGAACGGATGGAATCATTAACAGCAACCAAGCTATACCACGCTAAACCCGATGCCGCCGAAACAATCCATTTTCGCAATTAACTATTTCTTTCCATAAAATGCTGGTCCTGAGAAGAACCAATTTTCTTTTCCCAATGCGTCTTTCCAATAACTAGCTGCATCCAAACGCTTGTCAGTACCTTGCGTTGAAATTGTCCGACCGCCACTTGATGATTTTTCGTTAAACCTCCACCATTTAGAAAAAAAAATTAAGCATTGCCACTGCAACCCACGCCTTCGTGCTGCTGTGTCCGCTCCGCTGCATCAAATTTTGTCGAACCGCTCATTCCGCTCTCTGTGGAATCCCGATCAAAATGGCTCGCGCGCGCCGAACAGCAGCTTTCTTGTATTTGATAAATTAAGCCCGTAAGCCCCGCCCCTTTGTGAGCTGATATGGGTGTAAATATAATGTTCACTCATAACTGTCGCGATCGAACTATCCAAGTTCCACGGACGTGTTTTTTTTCTCGCGCATTTTTTCGAAGTGTTTTTTCTCGTTTGTTCGCTGTTTACGTTTTCGCTTGTCGCGTTGGCGTTATTTTCTCCCGGACCCGTCATGGGAGACTCGGTGGCCGATTCGGTCGCTGGAAAAGTGCCTAAGCGCACTGCTCTTGGAGGCGCGGGTAACCCCTCCAACCCGAGTAGCACACATGTTTCAAGTCAGTTGCCGTAACTCATATGTGACCGAATTTAGTCACAATCAAGTCGCTGCAACCAGATTTGATAGAAATGTGCTACTTGGGAAGCAGCTTTTGCAGAGCAACGTGTTCTCTCCGTTGCCACTTGATGACGCCGGCAATCCGCCGAAAAAGAGGAAGAAGCAGCAATCGCAGCTGCCGCAGGTGCAACCGGAGCGGAAGGAGAAATGCCCGCCCGTGTTTGTCAAGGGCGATCCACCGGATTTGCGCCCAAAAATTCGCCAGCTGATCGCTAAAGGGCTGAAATGTACTTTTCGGCTCTGTAGCGAGGGCGTGAAAGTGATGCCGGCAAACAAGGACCATCATCAATCCGTCGTGGAGTTCCTCGAGGTCTACAAGTATGAGTACTACACTCATGACCACCCCGGCACGAAGCCGCTAAAGGCTTTGCTGCGAGGACTCCACGACATGAAGGAAGAGGAGTTGAAAGCTGAGCTCGAAAGTTGCGGATTGAAACCGGTGGCCGTGCACAAGATCGCTCGTCACGACAAGACGAGGAGATATCGCGACCAGCTTTACCTGGTCCACCTGGAGCACGGCTCCACCACGTGGAAGGACCTGAAGCTGGTCGGCGTTATAAATTACACCGTCGTTGACTGGGAGCGATATCGGCCAGTGCACCGCGACGTCACGCAGTACACCAACTGCTTCAATTTCGGGCACGGCACCAGGAACTGTCGCATGAAGCCGCGCTGCAACAAGTGTGGCGAACCCCATCTGACTGATGAGTGCGACAAAATGGAGGTGGCCGATCCCAAGTGCGCCAACTGTGGCGACAAACATCGGGCCACCACAAAGGGCTGCCCAAAGCGAGCCGAGTTCCCGGAAATCCAGAAGAAGGCTTCCACCAGGACCATTCCGAAGAAGAACCGTGTTCCTGTAATCAACGAGGTGAACTTTCCAGCCATCCCGGCTCCCCGTCGTGTGATTCCAATACTCCCACCGCTACAGCCGCACAAGCGACTGTCAGCGGCAGCTGCATCGGTCCAAGCTCCAACATCGTCGGCACCATCCACCAGCGAATGGCCCCCGCTCCCTCCTCCTGGGTTCCATCGGCAGTCGGAGAACGAAGCCGTCCCACCGGAAGAATCTGCTCCGCTGTACACTCCGGAGCAACTGATGCCGATCTTCTCGCAGCTCGCCACTCGGCTGCGCGGCTGCAAAACCCGCTTCGACCAGGTCTTCACTCTTGGCATGTTCATCATCGAAAATGGCTGCTAGGGTGGGCCTGGTCAACTGGAACGCTTGCTCGCTCAAAAGCAAAATAATTGAGCTGAAGGATTTCCTCGAGGAGAAGGAAATAGACGTTGCGTTCATCACCGAAACGCACCTAAAACCGGAGGTGAACATCAACATCCCGGACTTCCGCATCGTGCGACTCGACCGGCCGACCAGGGGAGGTGGTGTGGCCATCGCTCTTCGCTACAACATCAACTGTCGTCTGCTTCCAAGCTTCCAACTCAGTGTCATCGAGGCCATTGGTGTCGAAATCACCACTTCGGTCGGCACAATCGCGCTCATCGCGGCGTACTGTCCAACGCAAGCCAAAGCCGGCGATGGATCATCAAGCTGACGCGGAGGCAAGGCCAGTATATCATTGCCGGCGACTTGAATGCCAAACATCAAGCCTGGGGCAACAGTCGCGGCAATCGAAACGGCACCATCTGGAGCAACGACATGGAGGAAGGCCACTACACGATCTTGAGCCCGGATTCCCCCACTCGGCTGAGTCGGTCCGGTGCCCACGCAACGCTCGACCTCTACATAACAAACCTGAGTGACCACGTCTCGCAGCCGATTGTATACCAGGAGCTCAGTTCGGATCACTATCCGGTGGTGGCGGAACTGGGCTCCTCGGTCAATCGGCACCAGCAGTTACGGCGGAACTACCACCGAGTGAACTGGCAGCAGTTCCAGCAGTGCGTCGATAACACCGTCGATTACGAGGTGCGTCCGGAGACGCCGGAAAGTATCGACCGCCAGCTGTGCGCCATCGAAGAGGCAATCTCGGTGGCCAGAGAGCAGCATGTCCCGACGGCTCGGCAGGTAAGCAACTCCTTAAACATCGATACACTCACCAAAGATTTGATTCGATTGCGGAATGTCACTCGCAGGCAGTTTCAGCGTACTGGACTGCCTGAGCTTAAGGCACGCTGCAATCGAATCACAAAAATTATCAAGGCCAGAATGGTGGACCTCAAAAATAACGACTTCTCGAATAAGATCCGCACTCTCCCAGATTATGCTAAGCCGTTCTGGAAAATGACCAAAATACTAAAATCAAAGCCTCGGCCCATTCCACCTTTGATCCCACTAGACAATAATGGCTCTAAGGATCGCTTGATAACTCCTGCAGAGAAGGTCGCTGAAATAGGTCGTCACTTCGTCAGCTCACACAATCTTGGGCAGAACATCGTCAGTCCACACGAAGCAGCCGTCAACGAGCATGCTAACAACATCCATTTGATTCCCAACGACTTCTCGGAGGAGTTGGAGATTTCAGCTGACGAATTGACGGCCTATATCAAATCGTCGAAGAACATGAAGGCCCCAGGCTTCGACAGCATCCTGAATCTTGAGCTCAAATACATGAGTGCTCCGTTCTTTGAGCACCTCTCGCTGATCTTTAATCAGTGCCTCCGGCTCAGCTACTTCCCATCGTCCTGGAAGTCAGCGACAGTCATCCCCATCCGGAAGCCTGGGAAGGATCCTTCCTCCCCCAAAAGTTATCGACCCATCAGCCTTCTCTCAGGGTTATCCAAGCTATTCGAAAAAGCTATTCATCATTACTTGTTACTTGAGTCTGCCGAAAATCTCAACATCTTGCTCGAGGAACAGTTTGGTTTCCGACGCGGTCGGTACACCAACACTGTACACCAACTGACTCGAGTTACCAACGTCCTCAGACGGAACAAGTTTGTCTCGAAAACATTCGCCATGGCCTTACTCGATGTCAAGAAGGCATTTGACAATGTATGGCATGATGGCCTGGTGTACAAACTACAACGCTACAATCTTCCCAGCTACCTGGTGAAAATCATCAACAATTACCTGTCGGCAAGGACATTCCGGGTCTCAATCAGCCGAGTTCCAATGCGCACAACATCGTCGCAGGCGTCCCCCAGGGTAGTATCCTCGGGCCCCTGCTTTTCAATCTGTTCACCTCCGACATGCCAGAACCTCCAGAAGGCGGCATTCTGTCTCTGTTCGCAGATGACACATCCATCGTCTACAACGGTAGAGTGATCAGAGCGCTAGTGGCAAAACTCCAACGAGGCCTGGATGCCCTGACAGAGTACCTCACCAGCTGGAAGATCTATATCAACGCGGCAAAGACCCAGGTCATCATTTTCCCCCACTCCAAATCCCCTAAACTTGTTCCGCCTGGTGACTGTAAAATCATCCTCAATGGCACGACTGTGGAATGGGCCAATGAGGCCGACTACCTTGGCTTGACCCTCGACAGCAAGCTTATTTTCAGGCAACAGGTTGACAAAACGGTGACAAAGTGTAACGTCTTGTTGAAACTACTGTACCCTTTGATCAACCGCCGGTCGTCATTGTCCCTGAAGAATAAGCTTGCTGTCTACAATCAAATCATCCTCCCTGTGATCGAATATGGCATGCCGGTCTGGGAGAGCTGCGCTAAAACCCACCACCTCAAACTTCAACGGGTCCAAAACAAATTCCTGAGGATGATCCTCAACACCCCTCCCAGGACAAGAACATCCGAGGTCCACCGTCTGGCCGGAATAAAAGCCTTACATGAACGCTTTGGTGAGTGTAAAGAAAAGTTTAGCGTCCGTTGCTTGCACTCGGACCAAGAAGCGCTTAGGGCGCTAGTTCCAATCTAGGTTATCAAATTTTTATTGTAAATATTAGTGTACATAGTAGTTAGGTTATCAAATTTTAAAAAACACATTAGCGCCTCCTGAAGGCCGTCATGATACATTATAATTCAAAAATTAAGTAAAAACATAAAAATAATAATAATAATAATAATTAAAATTGAAGTTGGAGGGCCAAGCCGGCCGATCACTGTACATGTTAAAAATAATTGTAGAACAAAAAATGTGTAAATAAAGAAGAATTTTACTACTACTGCGCGCGAGCTATTTCGATCGGGATTCCACAGACAACGGACCGTTTGGAGAATGACAAATTCTAAGAATCCTATGAAATTTTCTCGATTCTGAATTTGGTTATGAGATGTTGTTTATCTTAGATGCGTATTGTTGCGAGGAATAACAGCAGAAATTTGACAGCGTCTTCATTGATTTCATACAAAAGAAGGTTGATCCGACTATCCGAAATAAACTTTCTTCAAAGTGCAAAACTCAATCGTAAATAGCGAATATGATAGCGCGTCGGAGGGAGATGATGTAGTGAATTTTAATGGATGGAATCACTAACAGCATTCAAACTACCACGCCAAACCCGATGCCACCGAAACAGTCCATTTTCGCAATTAACTCTTTCTTTTCATGAACTGTTGGTCCTGAGAAGAACCAATTTTCTTTTTCCAATGTTCTTTTCCAACTAACTGACACCACAATTTGTAATAAATTTTCAGCATCGGCACTGGCCACAGTGCTATTTTAATGGTCAACCTTTTCTTCATATGATATTCTGGTTCGTTGAGGTTGAATGATCTGCAGCAACACATCGAGCACCACCACCAATGCGATGGATTTTCTTTGAAAATGTCATTAGCGCCTCCGTGATGTTGTGTCCGCTCCGCTCCGATGCGTCTGCTCTGCGTAAAATCTTGTTCAAACTGAGGATTAGATTCAAACCCGCAAGTGATTGATTTTTGATGTCTATGCTAGTGATGCATGTACGTGATTGATTAGTTTACCTATTTCTAAACTTTTTATCAATTATCAATAATAAATAGTGCAAAATCAGTTCAAATAAATACAAAGAAGCGTTGACTCATCCTTTATCGAATGGTCCAAAAAAATTGAAAATCCATCGAGAAACGGCTTAGATATTAAAGTTTAAAGTCTATCATATTTTCGTGACGGTCCCCGATTTTTGCAATCGTAAAGTGTATCCCAATATAGAAAACACAGACGTAGTCCTACGTCAAAACTTCTTCGTATGCTTTGCCGTGAAGATTTTTTCGATAATCATCCCGCATAAATTAAAACCATCTGCTTTACTGTAATTATTATTGATTTAAATTAAGCAATATGGTTACTATTTACAAAATAATCGATTTAAAATATTATTGTAAGATTACCTCGAACAAAAACCTGGGACAGACAGACAAAAACTATACATACAACCTATAGGGTGGCTCAAATTAGTATGGGAAAAACTTTTTTCAATTTTTTTGATGGGCCGCCCTCTTATTCGGTTCTATTTGATGCCCTGATGCTCTGGACAAAATTTCAGCCAAATCGGTCAACGTTTGGGCGGTGCTAAACTCGTTGGAAGTTTATATTTGCAAAAATGTATGCAGAAACATCCAAAAACAGTGAATTGCAGTTGGACGGCACAACTTAGGAAGAAGAACTATGATACTCATCCAGATCTTGAAGAATTTAATACAGAATGTAATGCAGAAAACCGCGAGAAGATTAGAGTTTGCTCGGCTAAGTTATTAGCATTTCTCTGTAGTGGGGTTTGAGCAAATTTCGTTTCTTTTACCTTTGAAAAGAAATAAATTCACCCCTACAACACTCCAGTAAAATGCTAATATCTTTGCCTAATAAACTCTAATCTTCTTGTGCCGCTCAAAGCGCACAAGCCCAAGTCCTGGTGTTAGGTGGGACGCTAAACAGCCCTGACACGATGGCCCTCCGGCGAGACAGGAGGTTTGCGCAGGCCCAATAAGCCGCCTGGAAAACCAATAATTACGAACAATATAAGAGATAATGCGACTCGATATAATCGGCAAAGACCTAGGCGACGAATAAAGGATCGCGATTGGAAGCTTGGAACATGGAACTGCAAGTCGCTAGGTTTCGAAGGTTGCGACAGGATGATCTACGATGAATTACATCCCCGCAACTTCGACGTCGTGGCGCTGCAGGAGATTTGCTGGACAGGACAGAAAGTGTGGAAAAGCGGGCATTGGGCGGCTACCTTCTACCAAAGCTGTGGCACCACCAACGAGCTGGGAACCGGCTTCATAGTGCTGGGTAAGATGCGCCAACGCGTGATTGGGTGGCAGCCAATCAACGCAAGGATGTGAAAGCTGAGGATTAAAGGCCGTTTCTTCAACTATAGCATCATCAACGTGCACTGCCCACACGAAGGGAGACCCGACGACGAGAAAGAAGCGTTCTACGCACAGCTGGAGCAGACATACGATGGATGCCCACTGCGGGACGTCAAAATCGTCATCGGTGACATGAACGCGCAGGTAGGAAGGGAGGAAATGTATAGACCGGTCATCGGACCGGATAGTCTGCACACCGTGTCGAATGACAACGGCCAACGATGCATAAACTTCGCAGCCTCCCGCGGAATGATAGTCCGAAGCACCTTCTTTCCCCGCAAAAATATCCACAAGGCCACATGGAGATCACCTAACCAAGAAACGGAAAACCAAATTGACCACGTTCTAATCGACGGTAAATTCTTCTCCGACATCACGAACGTCCGCACTTACCGCAGTGCGAATATTGAATCCGACCACTACCTCGTTGCAGTATGCCTGCGCTCAAAACTCTCGACGGTGTACAACACGCGTCGAAGTCGGACGCCGCGGCTTAATATTGGGCGGCTACAAGACGGTAGACTAGCCCAAGAATACGCGCAGCAGCTGGAAGTGGCACTCCCAACGGAAGAGCAGCTAGGCGCAGCGTCTCTTGAAGATGGCTGGAGAGATATTCGATCCGCCATTGGTAGCACCGCAACCGCTGCACTTGGCACGGTGCCCCGGATCAGAGAAACGACTGGTATGACGGCGAATGTGAGCAGTTAGTAGAAGAGAAGAATGCAGCATGGGCGAGATTGCTGCAACACCGCACGAGGGCAAACGAGGCACGATATAAACAGGCGCGGAACAGACAAAACTCGATTTTCCGGAGGAAAAAGCGTCAGCAGGAAGATCGAGACCGTGAAGAGACGGAGCAACTGTACCGCGCTAATAACACACGAAAGTTCTATGAGAAGTTGAACCGTTCACGTAAGGGCCACGTGCCACAGCCTGATATGTGTAAGGACATAAACGGGAACCTTCTTACGAACGAGCGTGAGGTGATCCAAAGGTGACGGCAGCACTACGAAGAGCACCTGAATGGCGATGTGGCAGACGAAGATGGCGGTATGGTGATGGAACTACCAGGAGAGCTATTTAAACACGGTGGTGAGGCACTGGCTAGCGCGCTGCACTGGGTCATTACCAAGATTTGGGAGGAGGAAGTTTTGCCGCAGGAGTGGATGGAAGGTGTCGTGTGTCCCATCTACAAAAAGGGCGATAAGCTGGATTGTAGCAACTACCGCGCAATCACATTGCTGAACGCCGCCTACAAGGTACTCTCCCAAATTTTATGCCGTCGACTAGCACCAATTGCAAGGGAGTTCGTCGGGCAGTACCAGGCGGGTTTTATGGGCGAACGCTCCACCACGGACCAGGTGTTCGCCATTCGCCAAGTACTGCAGAAGTGCCGCGAATACAACGTGCCCACACATCATTTATTCATCGACTTCGGGTGATGTGCGTAGTTCGAGGGGCATTCTCGAGTCCCTTCGAAACCCGCAGAGGGTTACGGCAAGGTGATGGTCTTTCGTGTCTGCTATTCAACATCGCTTTGGAAGGGGTAATACGAAGAGCAGGGATTAACACGAGTGGTACAATTTTCAATAAGTCCGTCCAGCTATTTGGCTTCGCCGACGACATAGATATTATGGCACGTAACTTTGAGAAGATGGAGGAAGCCTACATCAGACTGAAAAGGGAAGCCAAGCGGATCGGACTAGTCATCAACACGTCGAAGACGAAGTACCCCAAGTAACCACAAGCATTAATTAATGCATATAATCAATCACAGATCAGCATATTAAATGCTAATTGCATTATATCAGTTTTACCGATGTAAAGATGCATTTATTCATCGCCTGTCAAGCAACGATACACTAGTTCAGCGTTACGAATGCAGCAATGCATTACTTATGTTTTATTTCAACATGTCAAAGTAATGAAGCATTATTTCGGTCGTAAAAGGGCCTTTTTCCACTTTAAGTCAGCTTTAATGGCTGTATTATTTGCAAGCATATATAGCTCCACGGTTACTTGGGACATGATAGGAAGAGGTTCAAGAGAAGACAATCTGAGTCACCCACCGCGAGTTTGCATCGGTGGTGACGAAATTGAGGTGGTAGAAGAATTTGTGTACTTGGGCTCACTGGTGACTGCCGAAAATGATACCAGCAGAGAAATTCGGAGACGTAAAGTGGCTGGAAATCGTACATACTTTGGACTCCGCAAGACGCTCCGATCGAATAGAGTTCGCCGCCGTACCAAACTGACAATCTACAAAACGCTCATTAGACCGGTAGTCCTCTACGGACACGAGACCTGGACGATGCTCGTGGAGGACCAACGCGCACTCGGAGTTTTCGAAAGGAAAGTGCTGCGTACCATCTATGGTGGGGTGCAGATGGCGGACGGTACGTGGAGGAGGCGAATGAACCACGAGTTGCATCAGCTGCTGGGAGAACCATCCATCGTTCACACCGCGAAAATCGGACGACTGCGGTGGGCCGGGCACTTAGCCAGAATGTCGGACAATAACCCGGTGAAAATGGTTCTCGACAACGATCCGACGGGTACAAGAAGGCGAGGTGCGCAGCGGGCAAGGTGGATCGACCAGGTGGAAGATGACTTGCGGACTCTCCGTAGACTGCGTGGTTGGCGACGTGTAGCAATGGACCGAGCCGAATGGAGAAGACTCTTATATACCGCACAGGCCACTTCGGCCTTAGTCTGAATAAATAATAATAATACTTCCGAAATTAGATGTAACAGGGTGTAACGTATGAATTGTGAGAAAAATCCAACTTCATTAGCGGTTATTATTTCTTATTTGCACTGAATTGATAATATCATCTTTTCTGTTTCTTCTTCTTCATGCAACATTAGACTGCCAACTGCATCCAGAGAATCTGACAATATTGACAATATTGATTTTGCGTTCCAGTTGAAATGAAACCCCTCGACCGTGCTGAAAGTCAAATATTAAAGACTGCAGAATCCATATCCTGTCAAAATTGTGAAATTTTTGTGTTTGTTTATTTTGCGATTTGAAAAAAGTACACGACAGCGAAAAGTGATTTTTATCTATTTTCAACCAAAAATCAATTATTTTACTTTGCACAATCGTTAAAATAGCTGAAATTTGGTGGGAGAAGAATCATCATCATGACTGAGGACACACAAAAGGAAGATTACCTCCAGAAGCGGTTGAATAAGATCCTGGAAAACCGAATTGAAACCGACCGGGAAACATTGGATGCATTGGCAGATTTGTCGCAATTCTATACGGAAAATACATTGCAGTCGAGAAGAAATTTGCGAAGCCAGATCGAGCGAAGGAGCTTGGCTATCAACGAGGTATGGTATGGTTATTTTTAACAGTTTCAAGCAGATTTCAAGTTGCAAAGTTTTACGGAAAAGTATGTAAACATTGACGGTGAGTGTGGGGTAAAACAGAATATGTATAATCTTTTTGCCTTCCTCGTACCTACAACTATTTAGTTTGTATCGAAAGGCTATCATTTGACTCCAAAAACAAGCCATTAGAAATGGCTAGCTTCTGCCTATAATTCCTAGATCATAGTGATTTTTGTTAATTTGACATACAGTTAATTAAAGCCTAGTAAAAATATATTAATATAAGCAATTTAATTTAACAGTAGACAACTGTAAATGTACATAACAAATCCTCTCTTCCAAATTTTTGATGTAAACTACGTCTAAGGGGAAGACTCGGATACAGGGTGTAAAATGAAAATTTGTTTGTTAAAAATAAAAATAAATAAATACATAACAAATCCTTAGGAAGTATAACTCCTAAAAGTAACCTTCCTTGACCTGATCAAAAGTCTTGTACTAGCAGGCTATCGTTTTAATTAAAGCACCAATTACCTGATAACAAATTAAAAAAAAAGTCCAATTAAATTTTAATTTGTAATTTATCTTTTATTTTTGGAAAGTCAAGACCAATTAAAATTGCATCACTCGACATTCTCTTCCAGAACTTCTTATCATCGTTTCGTGAGGTGAAGCTGGCACTGGACGAAATCTGCGCAGACATCGCTGCCATAGGCCAGTCCGTCGAGGGAATGAAAACTCAATTAAGCAACACCGAAGCTCAACAGAAGGAGCTCATCCAGCAAGCTAACACCCTCCAGGAAGAAAACAATAAACTTTTGCTTCAGCAAAGGATAGCATCCGGATTTCTATCCCGTTTTCAGCTCTCAGTTGCCGAACATCAAACCCTGTATGGGGTGAACCGTGATGACCCGGTAACGGCTGAGTTCTTCAACGTTCTCGACCATGTGCAGATGATCCATTCCGATTGTAAAACTTTGCTTCAAAGTGGATATCAAACGGCCGCGTTGGACATTATGGAAGAGATGACCCTTCACCAGGAAGCCGCATTAGAGCGGCTCTATCGCTGGACCCAAAGTCATTGCCGCAATGTTGACGCGAATGAGATTGGCATGCTGGTAATCCAAGCAATGGCCAGGCTGCAAGAGAGACCGGTTCTGTTCAAATACGTGATCGATGAGTATTCCACGGCAAGGCGATCGGTCGTCGTCCGAAGCTTCATTGATGCGCTCACAGTGGGAGGTCCAAATGCAAAACCGATCGAGATGCTGGCCCACGATCCGAAGCGATACATTGGCGATATGTTTGCCTACATTCATCAAATTTTGCCTGTGGAGAGGGAGAATTTGCTGATGTTGGTTAAAATGTGCGATAAAGATATAACCGAGCAGATTCAGTTGGCGATGACGAACATTTCCGATGGAGTCTGTCACCCACTGAGGGTTCGTGTTGAGATGATTTTAAACACGGAGAAGGATACGATCGTTTTGTATTCTATTTCCAATTTGATGAGGTTTTATCAAAATATCATTAACAATGTAAGAAGTTGTTTTTGATCCCTATGTAAAAATAATACTAATTACAACGGGTATTTTTCAGGTCGTTAAAGGTGGCCAACTGGAAACTTGCATCTCTGATTTGCAGACACATTCCGAGAATTCTTACATTAGTTCGTTAACCTTTCAGGTTAAACAACTCTTACAAGGTCCCAACGAGCATAAACTCGGGTTGGAGCCACCACAAACTGATCTGGTCCCGTCGCCCAGTGTCGCAAAGCTGCTAAACTTACTGAAGGAGATTCTTTCCGTTGCCAGCATGGTTGAAGGAAGTCAATCTGACATCTTGAAAATTGTGTCCTGCGTAATTGACCCACTTCTGCAGTCAATCCAAGAATCAGCTTCACATTTACCGACCACGGATATGGCAGTGTACTTGTTGAATTCGTTGTACCAAATTGAAAGCGTTCTCACCATTTACGAATACATGGAAGACCGCCTGGAAAGGCTCCAGGCTCAATCCGACGCCCAACTGGACACGCTGACGTCGGAGCAGGCGTCGTCGTTGGTAGCGAATCTAAACCTTGGCCCCATCTATACCGTACTGCAAAGCAGTGCTGCTCACATAGAGCAACGACATTTGCAAATGTTTATGGTAAGCACGTTTAATTTAAAAGAGTTTTACTTATACTAAATTTTATTATTTTTAATAGTCTAAATTGGACAGTTTTCTGGAGGTGCCCGAAATATTGCTTCTGCCGCAGGTCAACCTGCTGTTGAGTGGAAACCATCGGGCAACTGTGCAGAAGCGTTCCTTCAATGTGATTGTCGCAATCTATAAACAAATTTACGACCGCATTCACGATCCCAGCAGCGGATACGAACGACCGGAAGTGGTGTTTTCGAAAACACCCGAGCAAGTAGCGGAGCTACTGTGTGGTTGAGTCAAGCCACGCTGCAAATGGACGCCTAAAAAAGAACTGTAAATGTGTTAATGTATACACTGCGTATAAGTTGATCATATGTGAGGGGAATAAACACTTCAGTAAAGTTCGTCCTTTTATTGAATTCGTTTGAAGTTTGAAAAAAAAACTCATGAGGTATGATGTGTATAATTATTGTTTCATTCGGTTACTTTTGCCATCATTTCATTCAAAATTGCTCAAAACTACTATTAAAATTTGTGTGTGTGTATCTGTGTATCTTCAATCTAACCCCCACTGTCCGGCAGTGGTATTATGGAAGAAAGCTGTCTTTAATAAAGTCAGCTTTAGCCCGGGAGTTAGAAGGTGTTAGCTCTACTGCAGCTCCAGTGACCCATTTCAGACTGCCTGGTAACTCACGTCCAGTCCGAGGTCACTTTCACTTGCAATAAGCCCCGCCTGTTTATGCTACCATTATCAATTGGATAATGGATCCATAAACAAACTTCCGGATTTTTAAATCCAGCGCGTATTTAGTTTTTGAATCATATTAAAACATATTGAAACAATCTCACCAAATTGATCCAATTCCGTATAAATGAACTGAGGAAGAGCAGATTACAACTAGTGTCCACGAACAAACCACTACTCTTCCAGCGCTATTCCGATCAATTCTTTATTGATCCATATTTTCCTGGTATTTTCACAAATTCATACATGTTTTCACCAAATTCATCCCCGTATTCAAACTACACAAACGATTTCGCGCACTCAAATAAGAATACACTTGAGAAAAGTCACCAAACTCGTAAATCTCAAACTTCAGATAACTTAAACTTTTTTCTTCTAGTACAAATGCAAAAAATACACATCAGCCGAATCTATTTCTTGCGGAAACGAACAAAAACCGTGACAGCAAATTTAAAAGCAACCGTCCGCGCGCATGGCTTGCTGCGATCTGCTTAAAACTACTATTAAAATTTAAAACAAAAATCGAAAAGTGCTGTTTTTTTAATATTGGCCCGATTTTGAACGAACATCGGGTGAATTTTTGACGTGCAATTTCGTAACGCTAATAACGCTTGCTGAGTAAAGTAATTGGAGCTGTCACTTTTCTTTACGGACAAATTAGGCTTTCTGCGAGCGTACGCACACGCACATTTCACTCACACTTTTACTCAGTTTGTTTGCAACCACGAGCAGCTGTCACGGCAAAATCAAATGGGATTGTTTGCAACCACGAACCGTGCGTTCGTGTTGGTGAGAAATGTCGGCGAGACCCTAATATTCCGTACCATTTTTCCGTAAGGTAAAAGTGACATTACTCCCATACTGCATCAGCTGTCAAAAGGTAAAGTAAAGCGAAAATTGGACTTTTTCAACCCTCTACCCCCTGTGTCACACTTTTTGTATGAAGCTTCTGAACATTTTGTATGAATCGTCACACTTCATTAACCCCCCCCCCCTCCCCTCTAAGCGTTACGTAATTTGTGGACGTTCCCGAATTACGAAAAGTCAAAATTTTCCGTAAACTCAGCGTACTAGGCTTATAAGCTTTAACTTACAATGTTCTAAAAACTCAGATGTGAATATGTGCATTATATGTGGAAGATTTTGATTTAATAAATGTATTTATTAAAGGTAACTTTTTTCCCTTTGATGGGACCCGAACCCACGACCCTCAGTACACTAGACTGGTGCTTTAACTGGTGCTAACTAAGCTTCGAAGGACCTGAGGTCGGGTCTGAGCTCAACGACCGACTGGCAAATAGCACACACTACCGCATTGTGCGGAGCTATATGTAAATCTGACAGCACTGCTACTAAAGCTTGACATTATGTGTGGCCCCTTGATGCGTTACGTTTGCCGACGTCACATCGAGCATACATTCACTCGTCAAATGCGCGCGGCTTTCGAGTGCTAGCAGTTGAAAAGGTAAGACCGTATGGACGTTGATGCGTGACTGGGCGATTCCTAGGAATTTGAGGCACACACTCACTTGATCAGTACAATTGCTGATAAAGAATGTGTGTAGTCACCAGACATTCTAAATACTCATGCTCCTTTAATGTGAACGTGTACTATCAGTGAAGCTGAATAAGCGAAACACGTACTTTTAAAAGAACTTTTGGTTACTTGGGGGAGGTCCTTCGTAGTTTAGTTGATTAAAGCACCAGTCTAGCGTACTGAGGGTCGTGGGTTCGAGTCCCATGGAAGGGAAAATGGTTACCTCCCATCCATTTTTCAAATCAAAATCTTCCACATAATGTGCATATTTACATCTGAGTTTTCAAAACATTGTAAATTAATGTCCAAGTCGGGTAGTTTAAAATAGGTGTCGGAGTTTCTTTTTTTATTTAACTAAAACCACTAATTTTCCGTTTCTTTCATTTGTTTTTTTTTTTGCACGAACAACAAACAACACTACACTTCATAACATCTGTCTCAAAACTGACTCTCTGAACCTGACCTTCGCTGAGGCGAACCGAATGTTATGCTGTCTCTTTTTAACGCTGCTGTTTGAGAAGCTCCAAGCTAAACTTGATGATACACGGTAATGATTTTCCAAGCAAGTTAAATTTATAATAGATTTCAAGAGAATTCATGAATTAATTGAAATTTATTTTATTTTCAATCTAATACAACTATTTCCTACAATAGGCAATTAACTTTGAATGAACTGAAGTTAAGTCTAATGGCAGAAAATTTGTTTCGTTGCAGAAAGAATGAGAATTATCTCAGGTAAAGGGGTTTCAACAAATGTCATCTTTCAGTCTCTCATTCGTCTTTATGCAACATGAAATCATCCTAATGTTACATTTAGACAGGCAAGTGACTTGAGAAGACAAGAATCCCGAGGTTATAAAGTTGTATTTAGTATATCATTAATGTGCGAAATAAGAAATGAAATTTGATGCATTTTTTCGAACAGGATTTTATTGAAGTTCACGTTGTTGATATTATTGTGGATTTACTTGACCAATGGATTCGAAGGTCGGTTCACTTGCCAATTTCAAGCGTTCCCTTTTCTAGCAAGGTTTGCCAAACTCAATAAATGTTTGGTAGATTACCTTGTTTTTTGCTCCTTGTCTATCAAAACAGATGTCAAAACATCGGAAAAAGAAAGAGAAGTCCGAGGGAAACAGCAAAAAGCACGTGACAGACTTGTCAGTTTTGACAGATTTTACTATGAAAACGGGTGTGAAGGTGAAAACGGCGATTTCAACGACCGTTCAAGGAGCGACTATTTCGAACGGTCGGGTCCAATAGGGAAATCCATGTACAATATTATAAATTCAGTACACTCAGAATAATCTGCACGTAATACATATGTGTACACTAATAGATTGTGAACAGCTGACTTCACACTTGTGATTCATTTGTTTGGCTAATAAAAATCGTGTTTCGCTAATGAAAAGTATGTGCAGCTGCTGATGTTATATATTACACTATTTAGTTTTAAGTGCGTCCAGGGATAGGGGATAGCTATGTGCGCACATATAAATCTTAAAATAAAAATTTATGGATTTTCGCCGATAAATATGTGCGGATTATCCTCAGTGTAGAAAACCGAATTATAGCCGCTATCGAAATTGGATTTATCTCACAATCCATACGTTAAACCTAATTTCGGAAGTGGTGCGCTGTATAGCACATCACCAAATGAAAACAGCGCACCACTTTCGAAGTTAGGTTTAACGTATGGATTGTGAGAAAAATCCAACTTTGTTAGCGGCTATAACTCGGCTTTGCACAGAATTGATAATATGTCTTTTTCAAATGATACGCGAGAAATAGCTGATTTTGTGACGTTCAAACGGGCTTACCAAAATCCCCTTACATGTGATGTTCACAATGCATGTGTCAAAGTTGCAACATGAAGAGCTGTCAACAATTTGTTTATTTTATGCGTTCAGTGCGGCCTGTCAAAATTTCATGTGCGCGAAGTATGGATGTGTGTGCTCTCGGTTCTCTCATGTCGAGTGTTCGTTTCCACGAACACATTGACACAACCCGTTATATTTTCGTGTTTCCCCGCATTCAAAGCAAAACCGGCAGAAATATCGACAATATTTTTTCGCATCAATTTCCGACCTGTACCCGTGCTAAAGCGCGGTGTCATACAAAAAATATATAGTCGCGCCGCCACCAAACCGGACCACGCGATTGAGCACTCGCGATGCGACGCGAGTCGCGACAATTCGAATTATGTCATTAGTAGTGTGCATCATGCACGCATGGATCGCGAATCGACAATCTTAACCTTGAATTAAAATATGTTTTTGTCAGTATAGACATAGATGGTATAACCATCAATATATAAGAATAAGGGTGCCCGGGACATCCTGGCTAAGATCTGCCATAATTTCGTTTTTCCATTCACTTCTTCTATATCCAGCTTTCCACGCTCGGTAATGGCGGCTTGTCGGTGTGTAAAAATCAATCGGTCACTGTACTTTTTGACACTAGCTGGAGGAAAACTCACTGGCGAAAAGGCCTTTTTCCCTTCCCCTCGCCCAGGAACACCAGTGGGCTTTCCTCCAGCTAGTGTCAAACAGTACAGTGACCGATTGATTTTTACACACCTACAAGCCGCCATTACCGAGCGTGGAAAGCTGGATAATAATTTGAAGTAACAGATACCTACGTATTCTGTTTTCTACTTTTATTATCGACTGAAAATGTTTTCAAGTAGAAAGCTTCGGCCAAATATTCAGTTCTTACTTGATCCATATAAAGACTCCAGTGGCCTAGCCACGGGGTTTTTTTGGGCAAAAATTTTTAGAACAATTTTTTTTTGAACAAAAAAATTGTTCAGAAAACTCCCCCCAGACCAATTTTCTGGCTACGCCACTGAAAGACTCAATCCATGTAAAGGCAAGCAATACTGCCGTAATCTGAAAAAGTGACGTATACGCCATTTTCCATTTTTGTGTTAACGTTTTGTTAACGAGTGTTAACGAGTACTACTCATCGAGCTCTTTAACAGAAAAATGGAAAACATGCATGTTGTAAAATACCTGTTACGTCACTTTTCCAGATTACGGCAGAATAGGTGTATACTATAATAGTAAAATAGTATTACTATATTATTAAAAAGATTATCGTACAAACGTTAATGTCTAGACACTATAGAGAATATCTAGAGCTGTACGCTTGAGGGAGAATATAGGAGAAATTATAAGCAGAATGTAAACAGAACACAGTGATGTACATTTCAATACCTTGGTCAATAGTCATCAATAATTTGAATTATTGTCATTCTTCCCTCGTGTGTAAGGTAAATAACCGCGCATCGACCGCACGAACATCATCAACCGAGCGTTGCTCAATTCGCGAAGTGACTCAAACAACATCGGCGAAGTTGGTCTGGCTTCTGGCATCGGACTTTCGGTTCGTCGGTCGAGTAGTTTCCTCACCAGTGTCGTTTTGTGCTCTACTCATCTGTTTATCGGTGTGTGGATTTTTCTTGTACATGGATTTCCGGAGTGTTTTTGGAATCGTTTCGTTCCGAAATATTCGCGTGTGCAATCAAATTCGCAATAACAACGGTAGGAAGGAGTGTGCTGCCTAGGAATTCCGAATCGAAACCGTAGGAATTTCCGTTTTCTTGTCCGGAGCGGACAGGTTCCGTCGATCGGTTTGTGCTTGTGGTGGTGGTTGCCGTCGTTGTCGTAGCGACAGACACGTTGATTGTTGACGACTGCTTCTGGCTGGATCGCGAACGGTGCGAGCGAGGGGTGTGTCAACGTTCGGGAACGGACGAAAGGAGGAAGTTCCATGTCCGCGATCTTCTCCACCGAGCAAGTGGATGTTAGTTTGAAAACGCGAATTTATTATTGGATCTTTTACGCTGAAAACGGCGATTTTTCCGTTTGTAGAAACCTATTTTGAGCGGTGTGAGTGTGCGCAATCATGCGTAAACAATAGTCGCGTCAGAAAATTTCAGTGTTTGGGGCCCTGTCGGACGGATTGTGCTGCGATTAACTTCTGGGCCAAAAAAAGTACGATCTGCGATCGAAGTTTCCGAGTGTGTTGTTTATTGATAAATTTTCGAGGTGAAGATTCTTTCGCCCACGACCGTGGAGGGTGTTATTAGTTTGTGAGGTACCGAAAGCAAAGGCACCGAAAAAAGCAATACCTGTTGCGATTCGAAGAGGATCTTTTTTTTTCGTGAACGTCCGTCGACGGGCAAAGGAATTTCGCGTTTGTATCTTTTTCCGAGTGAATGAGTGAGTGAGCGAGAAGGCAAAGGAATTTAGTGCCCCGAGACCAAACAGCAGCAGGGAAGCAGCTTCAGCGGAGCGTATACGTAAAAAGAGGAACGACGAAGCGGAACTACTCGCCGAACTCAAAATGGCGGAATCATATTATCAGGTACGATCGCGACTCAATTGGACTGCATATTGTGGGAGGCCCGCAAAATAATAACAACCCAAGGCTGGCGGTAGCGATATTTTGTTTTGTTGGCTCATCATCACGCAAAGTGGCGATCGTGATCGATTTGTGAATGATGATGGTTGACGGATTGGTACGCTGTTGCACCGAGGGAAGATGACAGATCGTTCGTTGATCTCGGAAGTTTTGATTTGGCAGCATCAGAATTAGTTATTTCACATAACGTTGGTGTCCGTTAGTGACTAGATCTGTTGGTTGAAACTTGGATATAAACTAATTGCCTAGAGCGTTGTTATAGGTTGTTTGTTACCAAAGCACGAAAGGTTTATAAAGAGGAAACAGTAGTGTCATGTCCAGTTGGTAATTAGCGACCTAATTTCCGTTTTCCTCTTGATGGTTTCAGATGCTTGTATACCAAACCAACCAACAGTTGGTCTAATTACTCCGTCTGTAAATGAGTTTCCTGTATATTGGTTGAACTGTAGTCATCTTGTGAATCGAAGATAATATCTTCTTGAGTCAGTCTCAATTCGGCTGATAATTTATCATACTTTTTGCCTTTCTCGTATACAAAGTATACGTAAAGGCTATAGGATCACTCAAAAACCAAATTTTTGATAGAAGGCTCGGAGACCCATAGTGTTATATACCAATCGACTCAGCTCGACGAATTGAGGTGATGTCTGTATGTATGTATGTATGTGTGTGTGTGTGTGTGTGTGTGTGTGTGTGTGTGTGTGTGTGTGTGTGTGTGTGTACAAAAATGTGAGACACACTTTTTGGTACTTAGTATTATTCGATTTGCTCGCAACAAGTTGCGTTCGACGCGGATTGCGGTCTAGTTGTTTCCTATTGAAAATTGGCCCGATCGGTCATTGCGTTCCAAAGTTATTGAAAAAACATTGTTTTTCTGCCAAGGGTCCCCCCTTGGGAAAAAAATTTAAAAACGAAAAAAAAATTTTTTTTCGAAGTTTGCAGCAATGCATTTAAATGACCGCAAATGCATATGAATTGATGGAAAAAGTAAAATCTATCCCCCTAAAGTGCTATTTCAACCTCTCTTATGTGTTTTTCTTATTTTTTAATGCGCGAGAAAGGCACCACCAACGCTAGGTGGATTGATCTGGGTTTTTTTATATACAATTATATACATTTTTAAAAGCAAATTAATTTGTTTGTAGAAAGGATATTATTTCCTATACATAATATTTAGTTTCAGTTTCTGTGCATTGTGCAATCATATTCTTTTGAGGTTTGCTAAATTATTGTATTTATGTCATCAGTCACGGGATTGGCGAGCTAAAGTGAAAAAACTTCAGAAATTACTGCTTCGTTGCTCATAAATGTATAGACCTAGGCTTATGCTTAGAGGTGTGCGCCGCCGCGCCACGCCGCCGCCGCCGACTGTTTTTGGCACGCCGCCGCCGCCGACATTTTTGCATCGGCGCGCCGCCGTTTAAAATTTGTCACGCCGCTGATCTGTAATTTTCACGCCGATTCAAATTTAAAGAAGTCCACAAAATTTTCAGTGGAAATTCCGAAGATTCAGTGGAACTTTCGTTTAATTTCCTGATAGATCTTTACAACATCACGTTGAAACTGAGAATGTTTCGTGAAGATGCCAATGATTTCCATTAAAATTTCATACAATTTATTGTTCAAATTTCGAAAAGCTCTCCGTAAAAACTAAGCAAAACTTCGTGTGAAAAATCGCGAAGGATTTTCCGTTGAAATTAAAAAAAAAATCTCATTGAAATTAAATTTTTGAATGGCAAAGAGTCGTTCGGCAGAAGTCCATTTGGTTGAAGGCCACAAGGCTGAAAGTTGTTTGGCCGAATATTTTGTTCAAACGAAAAGACTATTTGGTAGAAGTCTACCCAAGCAAAGCTTGAGAGAAAATCAATAACTTGTTTTAATGTTGTGAAATCATCGATTATGTTTACTTAATTTGATATCTTTTTGCTTATTTTAACGGTTAAAATAACAAACGTATAGCAGAAAAATCTTACTGTGAATCAAGTAAAAAACTATTCCTGCTGTCGATGAGAGCAAATCGAAAACTAATTTTGATACTGGTTTCCGATAACAAAATAAGTACACAGTTTGATGTCATATCATTCAATTTAGTAATCTCCAGCAATATTTGTAAACAAATCTTGAATCAATTTGATGTCAAAATCAAAATATGTTATTTGGCCGACAATGTCATTTGGTCGAATAGTTCCTTTGGCTGAAAAATCGGTTTGCGGAATAGCGTAATAGCCGAATATGCTCTTTGGTCGAAATGGACATTCGGTGGAAGTAGGTCATCTGGCCGAAACGATCGTTGGCTAAAATGCCGTTTAGCTGAAATGTTTTTTTTGACAGAATGGTCCATTTGGCCGACATCTAGCCAAGCACCATTTAACGTTTAACGGAAACTGTTATCAGGTCAAAACCGAAAATGGTTTGACCGAAAATGTAGTTTGACTGAAAGCAAAAAAAAAATTTGGCCGGACTTGTAACAAGTTATTAGCCCTAACTGGTCATTTAGCTGAAAATGACGTTCGACTGAAAAAGTCGTTTGACCGAATATGGATCATTTGGCCAAAAGTGCCAGAATTGTCATTTGGCAGAAAAAGCCGTTTGGCCCAAGAATGCCCTTTCCGCAATCTTACTTACTAACTAACTTACTTACTTCTTTGAAAAGTGTCGTTTGGCTCAATTGATCATTCTCCCAAAAAGACGATCAGCCGAATAGGTCATTTGACAGAAAATTCCATTTGGCCGGAATGGTTGTTTTGCAGAAAAGACATTTCCGGTCCAAATGACCATTCCTACCAAACAGCATTTTCGGTTAAATGATCTATTCGGTTAAACGATTTTTTCGGCCAAATTAACATTTCGGCTGAATGCTCATTATGGCTGTATGCCGCTTTCGGTCATACTAAATTTTTGGTCAAACCATTTTCGACCTGATAACAGTTTTGGATAAACGTTCAATTCGGCTTAATGGGATTAGGTTAGATGACTTTTGACTTGAAGGCCAGTATCGACTTGAAAAGTAGAGGTTACGAAATTTCGTTCAAAGTCGTTTGATAAAAAGGCCTTTTCAACGTAAATGTCGTTAGGTCAAACCGATAGATATTTTTGACAAAATTACTAAATTAATTTTTAAATTTTATCCAACGTTTCGTTGCTCTTTGTTAAGTATGATGGGTGTTCAACAACTGCAAATTACCCGTTCATTTCAAATAAAAAGTAACGCTAAAAAAATTGTTTTTCAGAGCCCCCCACCCCCTCGTAACAATCTGTAACAATTTCCGGAACTGCCCCCACCCCTATGCGTAATGCGTAACAAACAATTTATTGAGAAAAAATTTTTTTTTTGTAGGATTTAAAACACGTTACATTAAATTATTATGCATTAGTATACTTTATGCTTTTTTAAACAAAATTAACATTTTTCAACATTTTTTTTTCTCTATACAATTAATTTGTCACGCGTAACAATATTCCGAAGGACATCCACCCCCCATATTTTGCATAATAAATTGTAACAAATATTAAACAACTCCTCACCCCCTATTGCGTTACGTTATATTTGAACAGACCCTTATTGACATTTGGCCGTATAACATGTAGGCCCAAACGATATTTTTGGCCAAATGACCCATTCTGTCAAACGACTATTTCGGCCAAACGGCCTTTTCGGGCTGATGACATATTCGGCCAAACGACCTGTTAGGGCAAACAACTTTTTCGGCCAATTTACCAGTTCGGCCGTATGTCGCTTTCGGCCAATGGAATTTACCAAGAATTTCTTTTGGACAATACACTAGTCGTTCAAGAACTGCAACATGTTTTCGTTTCGGTTAGCGAATGCCGTTCGATAAACGCGACGCATTCAGTACACCTGATTGTGCAGCGCAATGCAGATCATAGACTTTGACATCGTTTTGAAGCTCAGCTTATGTAACTATTGAATTGCAGTCTCTCGCAAAAATTCTTAAGAATATGCTGTTTTATCGTTGGCCATGCCAAACTCGCCATCCTAATTATTCTAGACTGGCAAAGTCAACCTGAAAACAATCATTCTACCAGCAACACTCTCCTGCAATTATGAAGATTTTGTGCAAATTTCGAAGAATACTAAACAGAAACTTTCTGTGAATTTCCGAAGATTTTCCTGTAAAAGTGAACAACAATTTTTCGTGAAAATTCTGAAGTGTCCCATTTTCTGGTGAAATTCCAAACAATTTTATTAAGAAATTCCAAATATTTCTCGAAACCTCAAAGTAGTTACCATGGAAAATACGAAAATAATTTCCAAATTTTAGAAAAACTTTTAGAATTTTCTGGAGAAGATCATTAGATTTTTCATGCGAAATTCAAAAGATTCTTCCTTTAATGTTTTGAAAATTTCCCAAAAATTGGAAAAAAAATTTAAAAAACGTAATAAAAAAATCACCACGCCGATTCACGCCGCCGCCGCCGCCGGCTAAAATGACTTTCGGCGTGACGCCGAAAACGCCGCCGCCGCCGACCAAAATTCTAACAAACGCCGCCGCCGATGAATATCGGACCGGCGCACACCTCTACTTATGCTACATATCCAGAAAACTAGGCTTTTTATGTTTGGTTTTTCTTTGGTAATCCATTCTGTAGTAAATTTAAATAGTAGTAGAAACCCTGAGCGTAATAGTTCATAATGATTTTGTTCGAAAAAACCTCCATGAATCGATGTTCTATGACTCGATGTTGACTCATGGAAGCAAATTATGCCATTTAAAAAAAATCTCGTTATTTCGATGAGTCGATGATCCCTTCAACATCGACTCATGGAGCACCTTCAGTTAGACTCGTCTGGAGTGTCGGACTGTGCTGAAAAGGCGCACGCTTCCGTTTGTACTCCGAAGATTGGGGGCGGTTTGTTTCAATTTTTTCTCCTGATGATTGTGATTCTAAAGCAATACAGCACACAATGAATTAATATTTGAGTTTTAAAAAGAGACATCAAATGATGCTGGTGGTGGCTGGCCCCATGATTACTTCCGGTCTTTTACTATACTTAGTATTGTAATAGTCAAGCATACGCCTTACATATGAGTAAGGGTGAGCGTGAAGAATTGTTATAGAATTGAAAAAGAAAACGAATGTTAAGACCAAGCGCCACTAGATGACTCCAAATGGGTCAGTATATACAACTAGTATAACTTTTTTTCCACGCACCAATTTCAGGATAGTTAGTTTCCACGCACTAAATACTTGGAAGGCGCAAGAGAGGGTTTAAACTCTGCGTCATATGGCATTTGTTCTCCGATTAGTGCGTTACTATGCTAATAGCAGTTTCGGGGCAGTTGGAATCAAGTTTTGATTACTAAAGTTGATTTGATTTATTAAATCCTGGCCACGTCAATTTGGCGATGATCGGTTCCTAGAAGTTATGCCTACCTCCGTTCTGCTTATGATCTTTAGTATTGGGGTCGTCAGTACTTTTACCACAGAGAACAGCCGTTTTTCCTTAGGAATTTGGGCATAAACTGTGCTCCCAAACTCACATCTGGTCGTTTATTGAATAACATTCCGTATGGAGTCTTGTTTTCCACAAGTCCATTCATTGGGCATCTATTTAGGCCGATACAAATATTAAATTTATTTTATGTTCGACAGCTCTTGGAAGGTACGAGGGGGGGGGGGGATAAAAAAAGAAAACGAAAAAAAGTCCAAAATGCAAATATTCCGTGGAAAATTTTAAATATTAATGGAAAATGATAGCAAAGAACGTTTTGAGAAAACAGAGAATATGAATATTTGTATCATATTTTTATCCAGTAGCGAATTTAACATAAAATTTTATATGAATAAATATATAATGAAACTTATTTCTGAAGAAATTATAGTTTTGGTTTGGAAAAGTGCTGAAGTTTTTGCATAGGTTCGGAATTGCAGACTTCCCGGGCTATATGTACGGAAAATATAAGTGAAGTCTGAAATAGAATCGGTGGAACACGTCATATCAGCATGCTCACGTTCCTAAAATGATTGGAATGCCCGTATACAGAATGGAGGATGCTAAATTCACCCATGCAAGAAAAATGCGGGGTCATTGTGGCTCATGCACGGCGGTTGCTGCCTGGGCGCTTCCCAAGCCCCACACGATCTGAGATGTCTTCTCAGGTGTCTGGTTGCAGATTCTCCTTTAAATACCTTATTCCAAGCAAAGGTACGATACATTGAAAACAACCTCGCTTTGTTTTATGAAAAATAAAACATTTTTCCAAACAAGTTCAAAAATAAACTCTATTACTTAGTAAAAATAGCGATGGGTATTGTTACATTGTTAAATAGGCTTACGGCACTGGGATTGGGTTACTTCTCAAGTCTGATTCCCTCGACTTCGTTTATTTCTCTATTAGGTTTTCGTCGTCAGGATATCTCATCTCTGCTGCGATGTCCTGTCAGATTCCTGTCCAGCGCTTGCTTGCAGATTTCGTCTATACTCTTACGTTGTGTGAGGCCGGCCTACGTCCATTCACACTGTGGAGTTGCTGGTGATATTGGATTTCGATGGCATTGTCGATGGGGCCATCATTCGGGATCCAGTTGTGAGGCTACCAGGCCCAAGCTATAAAACGTAGACATCTGCTGATGCATACTTGCAAATCTATGTGAACTCTGCTAATACGCACAAGTCTCACTGGCGCATAACATCACAGATTTCACGTTAGAGTTGAGTATTCGAGGTTTGGTGCATTTCCTGGACCGATTGGATCTCCATGTTCTATGTTGATCTTGGTCCGCCACCCGACGTTGGCTGGCTTTGGTTTTCGACCTTCTCCACTGTTTGCCCGGCTACCGTCGAGTTGGAGTTTTTTATATACAGCGATTTGGTCTGGCTGACGTTGTTGAGTGGGAGTGTACAACCAGGTCATTTAGTGCACTCTACGTGGTAGAGCGCTGTTGCGTTGGTAGAACAGTATCACATTCTGAGTCGAGGTCGTTCGATTGCTCTATGGTGGTGGGCTGCTAGAGCAGCCCTTGATTTCGTCGATTACGATGAGCAACAACAACAGAGATACAATACATCTATCCTTGCTTCACTCTAGTGACTCCATTGCACAGGACTCTCGATTTTGTCTAGACCTTCCTGGAACGCCCAGTTTTTTTTTTGTGTTTCAGACCATCATCGAAGGCTTCTCCATGGCTAATGAACACCAAATTGAGGGACTCTTGATATTCAATGGCCTGCTCCATGATGAAGCAAAGCATGCCAGTATGGTTCTCATATAATCATCCGGGCCGAAATTCTGCCGGCTGCCGTCAGAGAATTGTCAACCTTTCCCTATATACCAATTAGGATAAATCGTCAAAACTTGAAGAAGTTGTTCTAAGTGGTCGAGCCAACGTTTAAGCTGATCAGTTGGATCGGTGAGTGACTGACTTGTCGTGTCTTTCTCTGGCATTCACCAATTTGACCTCGCTCCTCCAATCAGACTTCGTGAAATATCGTAGAGGAGGCGATTATCGCCGGTTGTCGCGGCTTTCCTCCCCTTGCATTGCACTGCACCCGTTTCTCTTGTCTGCTGGCAGCAGCGTTTGACTTACTTTTCATGAGCCGCTTTTAGTTGGGAGGATCAAGATTAATACACCACTAGGTGTTCCAATCTGCCAATTTCATGGAAGAGAAAAAGGCGGGGACGGTAAATTCATTTTCAAATGGCTCTGCCATACTAAAATCCAAGATGGCTGAATCGTGAATCTGGCAGATTGGAGAACCTAGTAGTGGGCAGGACTAGTATTTGGCGTCTCTGGAAATGGATCAGCTGAAAACGGAGACAATGCCTTCTAGAGTACTTAGTAAACGCAGGGCTAGCATCGCGTTTTACTATTTTCTTGCATTCCTCGGATTCAGCGGCTGGAGGAGAAGCTCGGGCAACGAATCAACATAGACCGACTAGAAGATCCAACTGTAAAGAGATCGTTCGTTGAAGAACTTGGAACTAGGGTAGTGCATGTTCCGGAAGGTATTGTACTGCCCATAAAAAATCTACTCGTCCGCTTATTTTTCGTCGCAACCAAAAATAAGCGCCAGATAGCTTAAGAAAAACATTCCTGCACCAAAAAAATCTAATTTGGTGGTGGTTTGTAGCGGTGAATGCTTTGATAGCACGTGCTATTTGTACTGCGGATACATTTTTCAGATCTGTGGAAGCCTTGAAAAATGATAACGAAAGTGTAGAAGAGAAGTGGGCGGCGAAGAATGCTTTTATCGAAACCGGCGAGAACAACTTGGGTGAGCTACGCATTAAACGAAAAGAATGGATTACAGATGTTACCCGGCGGAAGATTTAGGAGCGTAGAGTAGCAAAGGCTGAGAAACGGGAAGAACCTGAGGAGTAAATTACGAGTCCCGTCAACGGTATGTTTAACTGTAAGTGGGAGTTGGGCGCTGCTGCAGACAGGACAGTCGGGCATAGGTGGACTTCCTGACCGATGAAGAAAGGATGGCTGCAGCACCCGGTGATTATTGCCTCGATTACTCACTGACTTGGACAGCTGAAATGTTGGTTCGAGCACTTTGAACAGCTTCTTCAAGTCTCAGCCAGTGTTCTTCAAAAAGCTGCCATCCGACGCATGAAATCTAAAGAGGCCCCCAAGGTCGATCGGCTTTCGGCGGAAGTGTTCAGGGCTGACCTGCTGTCTGTGCGAATGTTGAAGCAACTATTATGCAATATCCGCTCCGCATTATTCTGGAGCAGGTCAAAAAGGTGGAAGTGTCCCTTTACTTGAAAAATAATCATAAAAACAGTGATACATAAAGCTCAAAATAATAAAAAAAATCAATTCAAAAAAAATTTTTTTCGCCCCCTCAATATTTTTGGAAAATTGAAGGGGGGGGGGGGGTGACATAAAATAAATTTAATATTTGTATCGGCCTTATGACATAAGCAACACAATGTAGAGCGGAATTCTCTTTGGCATTCCGCTTTCGTATATCATCGCACGAACTTTTCCCATTGAAGTCCGGTTTAATCTCTCGCTAACTTTGTTTTGTTGAGGAGGTATTGTAAATAACATTTGAATTCCGTTAGCTCTACAAAAACCTTGGAATTCATTTCCAATGGTATTGGAATATTGTATTGTAAATAACATTTGAATTCCGTTAGCTCTACAAAAACCTTGGAATTCATTTCCAATGTACTCACCGCCATTGTCACACTTCTTGGAGTTCTTGGATCTTGGAAATACTTCGACTGAAGTTTCCTTCTACCAAGACTTTATACTCTTTAAGTTTTTCAAAAACCATCCGTGCTATCAAATAAGTAATAGTAAAATGTGTAATCCCTTCCCCTCGGATATGTTACCTTGCCGCGGTGGGTCGGCTTACGCCATTAGCACTGATATGGCAACCAAAGGCATATCCTGTCGTGGTGGTATCACATGTTGACTATTTTTATTTGGTGCCGCGTTACATATCTGGCATTGACGCACTAATTTACGGCATTTGCATGTGATCCAACGGATCTCGTGTCTTGGAGCCTTGAATGGTAGTGCAGTCTTGCAGAGGCCTTTTTCATCAGTGATAATGATGTGAGTTCTCTTCTTTTCGGCAATACTTTTCTGATGCGTTCCATGTGACGATGACTCGTAGCCACGCTTACATTTAGCTAGCTAGGCATTTATTAAAAAAAAACTAAGTATTCAAGACATTCGTAGGGAATCGACTGCTGAATTCACTGAGTAGAAGTTTTTTCAAAACTAGGAACGTGGTGCCAGTTTTATTTTGTTATGCCTCGCTTCGAAGAGCAATAATAAAAAATACCGCAAATTATATTGATGGTATATGAACAATCTTATGCCGGCTTCATTCACGATAATTTTTACTAATAGTAGGGAATAGGCGTGATGAAGCTTTACTTTGCCACCGAAAAGTGAATCCTATAGCTGACTCATAACTGATCATTAGTACATGATAGATAATGACAGTTAGTTTGGAAACGATTAAGCTACTTCTTAGAACATAATAATAGTCTTAGACTACCTTGACAAAGGAATAACAATAAAATAGACTAAATGCACGAACAGTTTCCACTTTTTACAAGACATAACTTACATTGTGTTTGATAGTATTGACACAGGATGAACCAATAACTTAGGCAAACAAAGTAATTCAAGGAACGCATAGGACCATAAAGACAAAAATGACATCGTACAGACCAATCTGTATGATTCGGCAATTGAGCTTCCAAAATAAACAAAAGATTTAAAAAATTCTATATGATTAGGAATGAGATAATGGGAGAGAATATCTATTAGAGTTGTAAATGTAATGTCTTTTGAGCCAGTTCAACAGTGTCTTAATGGACGACATGATCTTTATACGGCTGGAAAACTGCTTCAAAAGTTATTATTTTGTCATTTTTTATAAATCGGGGATTGAACACTTTCTTATACTTGATAAAAAAAACTTCCAACTCAGTTTCTTCGATGAAGCATTAAGCAACATGTTCCATGTGAGTTGAAAAACTGCTTCAGTCGATTTCGAGCGCGTACAATGCCAATAGACGTCTAAATAGCATAAAAACTGACAAAATAGTTTGACTCTGACAAGAAAATGACAAAATTACTTTAAATTATAACGATGTTAGTTAGCATGAGACCTGTCTGACTATTTATGAACGTAATTCCCTCTGATTCAGTTGCAACAGCGTCTTCTTGGACGACATGTTCCGTGTACGGCTGGCAAACTGCTTCGAAAGGAATTATGCAACGGTATCATCAAAGGCCTGGTGCAGAGGTTTCTACTCTATTCAGAGTCCCGCCAGTAAACCTCAAAAAAAAAAAAAAAAAAATTTCAAAAACCATCCGTGCTATCAAATAAGTAATAGTAAAATGTGTAATCGGTAAACGTAACGACCACATAGGACCAGGACCACATACATCTGAATGTATGATTTCAAGCGGATCTAGGAAGCTCCTGATGCTCAAATCGCTTGCTGATTTATTTCCCTGCCAAGCAACTCTCACACACCTCTGGACTTTTTGCTGTAGATGATCATTGTTTGATTCCCTCAACCATGTTGTGCTTTATCAGTTATTCTATCCCAGAAAAACTACGCCTATGGAGCTTTTCCTTACTTACGTCATTTTCACCAACCAACGCAATACATAAGCGCTGACGCATACTCATGACTCATGAAAGCACCAGTGCCTGTCTTTCCATACTTTCATATCAGTATGTCCATCGGTTCTTTCGCGTATGTAACCCCTACTATTTTGTTCAACGCTTCATTGCTGATCCCCATCACTATTTCGTCAATAACGTCGGTGTCTTCCTCTACTCGCTTTCTTAGCTTCTCCAAACGCTTTCTTTCTTCCTCCGGCATTGCACCTGAAACTGGAACGGCATACATCTCTACGTCCGGCGTTCGTCGGAGACAATGAATAAGCTTCATCTTAACCAGATGGTACTCCATGCGCCACTTCTATGCCGGGAAATTTTTCTCGGTGCCATTGAAGAAAGGTGTTCGATCGCTACGAAATACTGCCGTGTATGATCTCTTGGCAGTGACCCTGCCGGTTCGATCGGTTGACCATCAGGGCTACCACCTCCGCTGTCCTGGGAGTCTCCTGGGAGGGGTATTGAGGATAATCCTCAGGAAATTGTTTTGAACTCGTTGGAGTTTTAGATTATGAGTTTTTGCGCAGCTCGATCACGGGAAGGATGATTTGCTTGTAGACAGCAAGTTTTCTTTTTCAGGGACAATGACAATCGCCGATTGATCAAAGGGTACAGAAGTTTCATCAAAACGTTACACTGAGTACACGCGACCGCATGCGTAGGGCAATCAAACTCATCAAATGCTTTAGCCAAGCAAGCCTTTGGCACAGCAGAGTGTGATTGATTCGCACTCTATACAAATCCGCCCATCCCGTTGTTGGGGGCATAGAGTGCGATCCTCTCGTTTAATAAACAATGTGCACTCGATTGACGGTGGATATACAACAGTAAAGCACATGTGAAGATTGGACAAATCAAGCATCCGAAAGATATTTTTACTTACTTATGGATCCTGTACACCTCCGGTGGTGCAAAGGGCCGACTTGAAAGATCTCCATCCTGAGCGTTGCCCGGCTATCGCTTTAACCTGTTGCCAGGTTAGATGTCGGTCGACTTCTTTTATTTCTTTATTGAGGCTTCGCCGCCATGAGCCTCTGGGTCTGCCTCTGCTGCGATGTCCCGCTGGGTTCCAGTCTAATGTTTGTTTACAGATTTCGTTTCCGCCCCTACGTGGAGTGTGGCCGACCCAGCCCCACTTCCGATCCCGAATTTCTGTTGCTATCGGCCTCTGGTGACAACGACGATGGAGCTCGTTGTTTGAGATCCAGTTGTGTGGCCACCAGGCCCGAATTATATACCCCAGGAATCTGTTAATGAACACCTGCAGCCGTTGAGTGTTCTTCACTGATACACACCATGTTTCGCTAGCGTATAACAGCACAGATTTCACGAAAGATATTCAATTTGCAAACAAGAGCTAACCGCGGTGGAGGTTGATACTCGGATTCTGATGGCTTTTCCGCAAACGTGACCTTTAAGTGGTCTTGTTGTGTAGGGGTTATCGCGCCTATCTAGAGAGTAGGAGGTTGAGGGTTCGAGTCCCTCCAAGACACGTGGATTCTTTTTCGCAAACAAATTCATATCAATTTGTCCATTTCGAAACATGTGCTGTGCATATGCACAGCCAAGATATCTAACAAAAAAATTGTTTTCGTACGGCCGAGTTGCCAAATAATATGCAATTAATTGTTAACGTTACACTTTGTCAACCTGTTGCCTGAAAATAAGCTTGCGGTCAAGTGTCAAGCCAAGGTAGTCGGCCTCATTGGCCCATTCCACAGTCGTACCATTGAGGATGATTGTACAGTTCCCAGGTGGAGCAAGTTTAGGGGTTTAGAGTGGGGAAAAATGATGACCTTGGTCTTCACCGCGTTGATACAGATCTTCCAGCTGGTGTGGTATTCTGTCAGGGCATCCAGGCCTCGTTGGAGTTTTGCCACTAGCGTTCTGATTTGGTAGACTACTTTGGTAGACGATGAAGAATGTCGTTGCCGACAGATAATTGTAGCGATGTAGTTTGTACATCCAGGCCATCATGCCATGCATTGTCGAATGCCTTCTCGACATCGAGTAAGGCCATGGTGGATGTTTTTGAGACAATCTTGCTCCGTCTGAGGACGTTGGTAACTCGGGTCAGTTGGTGTACGGTTGACCGACCGCGTCGGAAACCAAACTGTTCGTCGAGCAAGACGTTGTGGTGTTCGGAAGACTGTGAATCGCTTTTTCAAACAGCTTGGATAACAGCTGATGGGGCGATAACTTTTCGGAGAGGAAGGATCTTTCCCAGACTTCCGGGTGGAGATGACTTTGGCTGACTTTCAGGACGATTGGAAATAGCTGAGGCGGAGGCACTGATTAAAGATCAGCGAAAGGATGCTGTCAAAGCCGGGGGCCTTCATGTTTTTCGATGATTTGAAGGCCGCCAATTCGTCAGCTAAGATTCCTCCGAGAAGTCGTTACGAATAAGATGGATGTTGTTAGCATGCTCGTTAACGGCTGCTTCGTGTAAACTGATGATGTTCTGTCCAAGATTGTGCGCGCTGACAAAGTGGCGACCTATTTCGGCGACCTTCTCTGCAGGAGTTATCAAGCGATCCTTAGAGCCATTGCTGTCTAATAGGATCAAAGGTGGAATGGGTCGAGGCTTGGATCTTAGAATTTTGGTCAATTTCCAGAACGGCTTAGCACAGTCTGGAAGAGGGCGGATCTTATTGGAAAAATCACTATTTCTGAGGTCCATAATTCTGGCCTGGATTACTTTTGTCAAGCGATTGCAACGGGTTTTGAGTGCAGGCAGTCCAGTACGTTGGTACTGTCTGCGAACCACGTTGCGAAGATGAATGAGATCTTTGGTGAGGGTGTCAACAGTGTTGTGCTGAATCATTATAAGACGATAATAATTGCAATTTTCATGTGAAAACTTTTCACAATAGGCGAGACACTTCTCAAATTTTATACTCAAACGATAATAAACACAGAATTTTCATTCAAACATTATGTTTTACTTATATCAGCTAATTGTCAACAGTCCCGTTATATCTTCTCTTTGGCGTTATGGTTTCATGGTAGTAAGCAAAAAGAGTTTAAACTGTAACTGTAAATACTTGAAATCAAGATAAGATTGTCAAACGATTCTTAATTGCTGGGTTTTTAACACTTGATAATTTGAGTTTGTGATGTTTGGGTGAGTTTGATCACCCTCGATTTTTTGAAAATTTTATTTTTCCCATCCCTGGGTATCCATAATTAGGGTTCTGCTTACCTGATGAGCCATTGGAACATGCTGCTCTCTGGCCACCGAGATTGCCTCTTCGATGGCATGGCACACAGCTAGCGGTCGATACTTTCTGGCGTCTCCAAACGCACCTCGTAGTCGATGGTGGTGTCAACGCACTGCTGGAACCGCTGCCAGTTCACTCGATGGTAGTTCCTTCTGAAGAGTTGGTGACGGTTGATCGACGAACCGATTTCGACCACCACCAGATAGTGATCCGAGCTGAGCTCCTGGTACACGATCGCTTGTGAGGTGTGATCGTTCATGTTGGTTATGTACAGGTCTAACATTGCGTGGACTCCGGACGGATTCAGCCGAGTGGGGAAATCCGGGCTCAGGATCGTGAAGTGACTTCCTCCAAGTCGTTGCTCCAGATGGCACCGTTTCGATTGCCGTGACTGTTGTCAATGATGTACTGACCTGTACCATCGACCTCCTTGACTTGAGTTGGGCATTAGACCACGATGAGCTGCAGACTTGACAGCAGACGATAATTAACGTTTTTCCTCAGTGCGATAGCCCACCTCCTCCCCTGAAGTTGGACCGGTCGAGTCTCACCACACAGAAGTCCGGAATATGTATACTCACCTCGGGCTTCTGGTGCGTTCCCGTGATGAAAGCCACGTCGATCTCTTTCTCGTCGAGGAAACCAGCCAGCTTAGTGACGCACAGTGCTTTGTCCCTTGGACAAAAATGGAAAAATCGACCCTCGTATTTAGTCGAATCAAGTAGGCCATGATATTAACATATGTTTCAATTATGCTGTATGCGCATTAGTATCTTTGTGAGGTCACTGGGACGATCAAAACAATTCGTGTTTGTAAACATTTCCATCGCTGAAAGTGGATGATTTATCACCTGTTAGTGAAAAGCATCTTTTGCATTGCCTAAGTTTTCGAACGGTACCTTTCACTGTGAAAATCGATATGGAAAGCGTAAAATCAAGTAATTAAGATTCAATTCAATGTGTTTCAGTTGGACATATTTCGATCATTGTGATAAGTACAGCTTCCAAGTCATGGGCATGAAGTTATGTAGGAAGAAATAATCTACAACTTCAAACAGCTTTTTAAAAAAAGTACATCAAAACACATCTCTGAAAATCTCACCAGAGCTCACTTATGGTATTCTTAAGAGAATGGAAGTGATTCCAGCTGCTCTTATTTGCTCTATTAATAGCTATTAACGATTTCCTGGGTGATACTCCTGCGCTCAATAACATAGATATATACACACAGCAGCTTTCCGTTGATCCGTCCCAACGAAAAGCTCATGTGTTCAAGTTTTTGTCGGATTTATTTAACCCAGATGATTTCTCCGAGAAACTTGAAAAAGAACTTAAGCAGTTTTGCAACTTCTTTTGTTTGAGAATTGATCAAAAATGGTCAAAGAGCTTTCGATCATCCGATAAATTTGAGAAGCAAAACTCTCACTGGTTGTCTTCGTTGGTAAATCTTCCGAATCCAATCCGAATACAAATATTGAAAGAATTGCCGAGTCTTCATTCCACATCGCGAAGGGAAGACCTCAAAAACCGTTTCAGGAATGTTCAAATAAAACAAAGAAGACCTCATCAATAATAATGAACCTGAGGAGCTAGCATTTGCGACCAATATAATATATCAAGTACACCCGATTCTGGTTTTACACGGATTTTTTTCACACGGCCGTGTATAAAAAAATTCCATACAAAATTTTTGCAAAGTTGCTCCATTTTGCATGATTTGTCGAGAAATCATAAAACTTTTTTTACATGGTTTTTCAAATTTTGAACTGAAAACTTTTTTTACACGGACGCATCCCCCGTGTAAAAAAAAATCGGGTGTAGTTCAAGCGCAAATCAGCGGCCTTATGACAGCGGCACAAGCACTGGCGTTTGACTTGACATTGACCTGGATTTATCCGTAAGAAAGTTTAATCTGCTTCGAAGTACTTTAAACGAGGTACAGGAAAATCTGCTTCCTTCTCTTTCGGTAGAGAGCTCAAGGACGGTAAAACTTGTATGCAAATGGGCTTTTCATGGAAACTCATGACACTACACACAAAAATTTTCGAAGGCTGAGAGCTCAGATGAGAACCTGCTTGTCGTGGCTCTAGTTCCATTAAAAACAACACTATCCTCTGGTCAAATCCGCGGCCATGTTCGACATCCTTCATTTTCTGGCCATCCGGAAGAAGCTCCCAGTCGAACCATTCCTCGAGCACGACGACACGCCACATCGTCCCTGATGCCAAATGACCGGATGAGCAGCTGAAATTTCTTGATTATGATGACTCCATGATTCCCGAATCCTAATCCCCGGCCATCCATAAACATTGTAAGCTTAACCTTGAGTTACCACGAATACGCTGGCTTCTACCCCTTTGTTACTTACTTCATAAGATGAAATTGATTGTACGTTTCAATAACCATGGCTCCGTTATGTGTTATACACGCCTGAGCCTACAAAATAAACGAACTTTTTTTACTTTTTAATTTTTTTTACAAATTTCAATGATTTCTGATACCTCTGATACGTCGTTAAAAACCCAGATTAATCCACCTAGCGTTGGTGGTGCCTTTCTCGCATTTAGTTAAGACACCAACCTTATATGGGGTTTATATGGTCCGATGTACCATTTTCTTCATAACTTTTAAACGCAATGACCGATCGTTATAAAATTCAATAGTGATCAACGAGGCTTTGTCCCCTGCCGAATGAAACTTGTTGCGAGAAAATCGGTTAAGGATTACTATACGGAAAGTTGTCTAATGTTTTTATAGCTTTTGTGCACACATACACACACACATACATACACACGGACAGACAGACATGTGCTCAGCTCGTCGAGCTGAGTCGATTGGTATATAATACTATGGGTCTCAGAGGCTTCTATAAAAAGTTCGTTTTCGGAGTGAAATGATAGCCTTTCGGTACAACTTAGTTGTACGAGAAAGGCAAAAAACAATTCCTCAAATCATTTTTAAGGATATCCTGATTCTACAGTATAAAACATGAGTGCTGGCGTTTACGTCACTTTCGAAATGATCAATTGGAGATTGGCAATTGGCAATTGTTGTGATAGAAACTTTTATCATACCTCATATTTTTCGTAAACCTATCCTGATTATTTGAGGCATATCGTTAAATCTTATCTATTCAACATAGGTCAATTATGCAAATATTAGTTTTTATCATAAATGACAATTTTTCCAAAATGGATCTCGATTATACGAAGCATATTATATGGTATGAAATTTGGCGTTTAGGTCACTTTTGAATTTATCCAATTTAACATAGGTCAATAATGCAACTAGTAGAAAAACTAGTTTACAATCATTTTCCCAAAGACACCATTGAGTTAGAACGTGTAGAATGTAAGTTATGATTTTTGTCCCGTAGCACCATACGTTCGAAGCACTGTGTGACGTTGCTCTTAAGTGAGCAAGCGTTCCAATTGACCAGACCAACCCTAGCAGCCACAGCATAGTCGCGTTGCCAGTTGGGTGAAAATTGGAATTAGTTGCTCCGATGTGTAGAGCGATGGGTCGCCCTCGGCCGTAAGGGGCTCATTGTCCTGACGACGGAATCCAGAGGAAGGTAGTAAGGGTTGTTCGCTAATGGATGGTGTTGGAGCTTGAATCGATGCTGCAGCGGCCGGCAGCCCTTTGTGAGGTTGCGATGGTACAAGTATTGGTATCGCTCGTCTGGTAGTCGAGATGGCCGGAGAGTTTGCCTCGTTGAGAGCAGGAACAGGGTTTTTCTTCGGCAGGGTCCTGGTGAAGGCCTTCTTCCAGATTTCCAAAGCCTGATGTTTGTCGCCGCAGTTAGCGCATTTGGGATCAGCCACTGCTATCTTGTCGCACTCTTCGGTCGGATGGGGTTCGCCACACTTGTTGCAGCGCGGCTTCATGCGGCAGTTCCTGGTGCCGTGTCCGAAGTTGAAGCAGTTGGTACACTGCGTGACGTCGCGATGCACGATGCACCGATATCGCTCCCAGTCAACGACGGTATAATTTATAATGCCGACCAGCTTCAGGTCCTTCCACTTGGTGGAGCCGTGCGCCATGTGGACCAGGTAACGTTGGTCGCGATATCTCCTCGTCTTGTAGTGACGAGCGATTTTGTGCAACGGCCCTGCCTTCAGGCCGCAGCTCTCGAGTTCCGCAATGAGATCTTCTTCCTTCATGTCGTGGAGCCCTCGCAGCAAAGGCAGGAGTGGCTTCGTGTCGGGGTGATCATGAGTGTAGTACTCATACTTGTGGACCTCGAGGATCCTTGTTTGCAGGCATCACTTTCACACCCTCGCTGCAGCGCCGAAAAGTACATTTCAGCCCCTTAGTGATCAGCTGGCGAATTTTCGGGCGCAAATCCGGCGGATCACCCTTTACAAACACGGACGGGTACTTCTCCTTCCGCTCCGGTTGCAGCTGCGATTGCTGCTTCTTTCGTTTTTTCGGCGGATTGCCGGTATCGTCGATTGGCAACGACGAATATACGTTGCTCTGCAAAAGCTTACCCGCGCCTCCAAGAGCAGTGCGCTTAGGCACCTTTCCCGCGACTGAATCGGCCACCGAGTCTCTGTCTTCGCTATCGATAATGCGCACGCTTTTATACCTGCTAAATGACACCGCGATGAATGGAAGAATCTAGAATAATCTCTAACAAGGAATATTCCAGAAATTCTAATAAAAAAGCATGGTGTATATTATGGAATATTGTATCACGTTCTGTGCAGCGTAGGATCCGAATATTCTGGAACGCCTGTTTCTCTTGGAAGCGTATGTTCGCGAACACACGTAGATTATTAGATATTTTATTACCTTCAAAAAATTTCTTATATCGCTGTCGTTAATCAGCTGTGTTCGAACTCGATTTCGATTTATTTTTGGAGGTTTTGATGCAATTAAGGTTGTGCAGGAATAGATAGCCGTGAATACCAGGTCCCAATGCACCATCTGTTCGTTGATTTCAAGGCGGCATACGACAGTACAGCTATGGAAAATTATGGACGAGAACAACTTCCCTTGGAAGCTTACCAGACTGATCAAAGCAACGGTGGATGGTGTGCAAAACTGTGTGAAGATTTCGGGCGAATACTCCAGTTCGTTCGAATCGCGCCGGGGACTAAGACAAGGTGATGGACTTTCGTGCCTGTTGTTCAACATTGCGCTAGAAGGTGTCATGCGGAGATCCGGGTGTAACAGCCGGGGTACGATTTTCAACAGATCCAGTCAATTTATTTGCTTCGCGGATGACATGGACATTGTCGGCCGAACATTTGCAAAGGTGGCAGAACTGTACACCCGCCTGAAACGTGAAGCAACAAAAGTTGGACTGGTGGTGAATGCGTCAAAGACAAAGTACATGCTTGTGGGCGGAACCGAGCGCGACAGGGCCCGCCTGGGAAGCAGTGTTACGTTAGACAGGGAAACCTTCGAGGTGGTCGAGGAATTCGTCTACCTTTGATCCTTGTTAATGGCTAATAACAATGTTAGTCGTGAAATACGAAGGCGCATCATCTGTGGAAGTCGGGCCTACTACGGGCTCCAGAAGAAACTGCGGTCAAAAAAGATTCGCCACCGCACCAAATGTGTCATGTACAAGACTCTTATAAGACCGGTTGTCCTCTACGGATATGAAACATGGACAATGCTCGAGGAGGACTTGCAAGCACTCGGGGTATTCGAGAGACGGGTGCTTAGGACCTTCTTTGGCGGTGTGCAAGAAGACGGTGTGTGGCGGCGAAGAATGAACCACGAGCAGGTAGGAGACGACGTGGAGCTTGCTGCGCTTTCACGCGAGATGGGCAGACCAGGTGCAAAACGACTTGATGAGCGTGGGGCGTATTCGAGGATGGAGAGATGCGGCCTCGAACCGTGTATTGTGGCGTCAAATTGTTGATTCAGTGTTATCTGTTTAGATGTAGACTAAATAAATAAAAATAAATGAGGAATAGATAGCGTTGATTGTGAGCCTGTATAGAGTTGTGCTACACCAAACCGCAATTTAACAATGTTAACCTTTTTTTATCACCTCTATTCTGGTTTTACGGACATCCGATATTTTCGAACTACATAATGTGAATGAACGCAAAACAAAAAATCCACTTTCTTCAAAAATGAATTCTCGGGAACTTTTTCAAATCGGCGTATGTAACATTTTGATCAAGCTGAGAAAATGAGCTTTAAAGTTTTCAGATTTAATTTTTATTCATATTTAGAAACTAATCATTTTTATTGCAATTGAATACACCTCAACGATACATTATGAAAAGGTTCATCGTCACTGACCTTGAAATCTGACTGCGTGTGAACATTTCAGTTATTTTGATAAAAATATATGTTACACCGTTCTGCAGCAGATAAATCACATACGTCGTTTTGATACGTCAGTATGACCGAGGTCATGCTACTTTCGTCGAAATGTTACGCTGCTCCGTACGCTGCATTGTTGATACGTCGAAATGTTGCGTCAAGTTGAAACGTTTCACGCACATGCGACAAAAAATTGCAACACTTACAACACGACGTAACAACATTTGCTGCAGAAAAACAACGTAAAATGTTTTTCTTAACGAAAATCAGAATATTTAAGCGACATGCTTAATTTTGAAACCAGTGGTGAAAAAGTACAAGCAGATGCACGTTTTAAACTATTTAGTTGTTCGAAAAAACTTTTTAAAGTACATTTTCTGCTAAGCGGTGTATGTGCAATATTTTCAACAATGATGTTACACCGTTTTGCAAAATATTGATTTACATTTTTAAAAATACATTTTCATGTAGCTTTGAAGATATACACATTTTTAGATGAATTTGATGCCATATGCTGTTGAAAACGGGTTTGTTTACAATTTGCGACATACGTCGTTTTGAAAAAGTACCCGAGAATTATTGAATATCGACCAAACGGCAGATTTCTGCTCGACATCCCAAATTGGGCCGACGATTCCTACGCGCACCGTCGTCGTCCCTCGTAATCGTCTTGTTGCTGGGTCTGTTTATTTTCGCCGCGCCTTGGACAAATTTATTCGTCGTATGGCGTCCATCGCCGTTACCGAACTTCTGCCTCCACTAAACATTCTACATACCTACGACTTATAGGCATTCGAATATTTATGTACGCTGCGGCTGCCACCGGTCAACTGGCTTGTTGCGTCGTTGTCGCTGACCACGCTGCTGTGGCGTTACAGAGGTGAGCGAATTATTTTAATTACGACTGTCACGGACTCTCCCACGCGAATTCTTCCCGCTCCGATGAACGTCGCCCGTTGTTGGTTCCTTGGTTACAATGCAATCGAATGAAATCGATCCCCCGGCAGAGCAACACATTTCGTTGGCTCGATAAGTGATTGCGAACGTTTTGAAGGTAGTGAAATCCGATCAGGAGCGAGGTGCGGACCATATTTCCAAGTGTTTTTGTTCACCTCAACCTCTGTTAAATGCAATCCGTTGTGTTCTTGTAGCGTGACTTTTATTTCGGGAAAAGATTAGTAGCGACACTGTCTGATAATCGATTCGGTAAAAAGAATTGTCAACAAAGGTATAACTTTTTCGCAAAACATGTATCATTCGATATGAATCATTTAGCGGCATTCTTATCGTGTTGCTCGTTTTTGGGTAACCAATCGTCAATTTCAGTTGTCTTGTTTTTTTTTTCAATTTTTGATTGAACAGTTTTTGATCTAAACATCAAATATGGTCTGGTCACCCTGTCTTGGATTGCATTATCGTTTACTATTGAAGTATGAAAACTTTCATCAGACTCCTCTCCAAGTTTCTATGCAAAAGTGAATGGCATTTCGTATAGAAAGTCACAAATTTCTTTCCACTGAACACTCGAGAAGCAGAAAGTGAATACAAACAATCGCTATCCCAAAACCACAGCCCAAACAAACGTAAACAATCTGAACAAAAAAATCGGCAATCAGCTCATACCCCGGTCAAGCCGGCATTGTTGCACCGCACCAATCCGCCATAGGCCACCATTTGTCAATCCAACCCATGTAAATAACAACCAACATCGATCAACATGCCGCTGGTTATATTCAGTTTGTGGCTTTACCCGGTAGCAAAATTGTGTAGCTACTCGCTCGGGTTATTACCGCGTGCTAATCACAGCTTCTGTGGCGTTGTTGTCATCAGCAAAATAGTACATAGTTAAATAGAGTCCTAAGTAAGTATCGCCATATGACGCTATTGATAGGTCCCCTGATTATTTAGAATGCGAGTTTGTTTTAAAAGCGACTGGCTTTTCAGTTACTTCACTACTACTATGGTGTCTCATCCGTTGTTCTGACAAAACCATAAGAAAAGCCATCTATTCACGTACGAATCTTATTATTATTGATCATGTTTTTCTATCAATCCCACCCGACGACAGGCGGAAATTTATTTTCCTTCGCGTCAGAGTGGTATAGCGATGTGGATTGCGGCGCGTCACTGTCGCTATAGTTATCAGTCGTTTCGCTTTCTTTCAAGAAAAAAAAAACAAAAGCCGGATTTGCTTGGGCAGTTTGCGCTTCCTCTCACCTGTTGCTACGCTTCCTTTTCGGCCGAAAAGACCAATTTGGTTTGCCCACTTGCAAATTGAATAGTTATGAGCGTTTAAATAAAACCTATTATGCTAATGATGTACACAAACGGAACGGATAGACGGTTCGCGGGGGGGCTTGGTAAACCGTCGTCGTATCGAGTAACAGCCGTGACATTCGCCGAATCGAAAGGGAGAAATATTCAAATCAGATTCCGTCAGTTTAGTCATTGTGCCGAACACGCGTGCCGTTATGCAGTTTGATGTTTGCGGAATTTCGCACAGGAGAATCATCTTCGTAAAAATGATGATTTAAATATTAGGGTGATATCATACTCCTTTATTTCCAGTGAAAATTATTCTGAATTTGAAGGTAGATGTGTGCGCCGCGCCACGCCGCCGCCGCCGCCGCCGACAGTTTCTGGCACGCCGCCGCCGGTATTTTTGCATCGGCGCACCGCCGTTTAAAATTTGGTCACGCCGCTGATCTATATTTTTCCACGCCGATTCAAATTTTCAGAAGTCCGCAGAATTTTCTGTGGAAATTTCGAAGATTCAGTCAAATTTCCGTAGAATTTCCCGAATGATCCCCATCACGTTGGAACCCCAGAAAATTTTTCGTGAAAAAACAAATAATTTCCTTGAGAATTACCGTTGAAATTCCGAAAACCTCTCCGTAAAAACTTAGAAAAACTGTGGGAGGAAATTCCGAAGAATTTCTCGCAGAAATAGAATTTTTGTCGTTTGGCAGAAAGTAATTTGGCCGAAAGCCACAAAACCGAAAGTTGTTTGGCCGAATATGTATTTTGACCAAGCACATCATTTGACCGAAGTCGACGACCTTTCCTGTTTTAAATGTTTTCCAATGGAACTTTTGAAGAATTTCTTATGGACAATACAACGAACCTTCCGTAAAAATACAAAATCCTTCCGGAAAAATTTTCGTTGAAATACTGAACATTCTCCGTGAAAATTCGGAAATTTCACTTATAAATTCTGAATTTTAGTGGAACAAATTTCCCGAATTTTTCCAGTTTTTTTTTCAGGTATTCTACATTAATTTTGAGGTAAAAACAAACGTACCATATATAGATTTTTGCAGCAAGATAATCAATTCAAACAAGTCAAACGAAACACGTTTTTCAAAAGAAGTTATTGGTGGCCTTACAACATTTTTTCTCGTCATCTTTTTCTTTTATTGGCAGAGGTTGCATATCCCACTAGCACGTTGCCGCCTAGCAGTTTAGTGTTAATAAAGCACTTCCACTGTTGTTAAAAGCGCGGTTTATCTAAGCCAGGTTACCCTTTTTCATTCATATATCGTGAGGCCAACACGATGATACATTTATATGCCCAGGGAGGTAAAAAAAAATTCCAACCCGAAAATTTCCTAAACCTGATCAGGAATCCAACCCAGCCACCTTCTGCATGGTTTTGCTTTATGGTCCTGACTCATAAATTCATTCATTTCATTTATTTAGTTTACATCTAAACAGATAACACTGAATCAACAATTTGACGCCACAATGCACGGTTCGAGGCCGCATATCTCCATCCTCGGATACGCCCCACGCTCGTCAAGTCGTTTTGCACCTGGTCTGCCCATCTCGCTCGCTGCGCTCCACGCCGTCTCGTACCTGCCGTATCGGAAGCGAACACCATCTTTGCAGGGTTGCTGTCCGGCATTCTTGCAACATGTGCTGCCCATCGTACCCTTCCGGCTTTAGCTACCTTCTGGATACTGGGTTCACCGTAGAGTTGGGCGAGCTCATGGTTCATTCTTCGCCGCCACACACCGTCTTCTTGCATACCGCCAAAGATGGTCCTAAGCACCCGTCTCTCGAATACTCCGAGTGCTTGCAAGTCCTCCTCGAGCATTGTCCATGTTTCATGTCCGTAGAGGACAACCGGTCTTATAAGAGTCTTGTACATGACACATTTGGTGCGGTGGCGAATCTTTTTCGACCGCAGTTTCTTCTGGAGCCCGTGGTAGGCCCGACTTCCACAGATGATGCGCCTTCGTATTTCACGACTAACGTTGTTGTCAGCCGTTAGCAAGGATCCGAGGTAGACGAATTCCTCGACCACCTCGAAGGTATCTCCGTCTATCGTAACACTGCTTCCTAGGCGGGCCCTGTCGCGCTCGGTTCCGCCCACAAGCATGTACTTTGCCTTTGACGTATTCACCACCAGTCCAACTTTTGTTGCTTCACGTTTCAGGCGGGTGAACAGTTCTGCCACCTTTGCAAATGTTCGGTCGACAATGTCCATGTCATCCGCGAAGCAAATAAATTGACTGGATCTGTTGAAAATCGTACCCCGGCTGTTACACCCGGCTCTCCGCATGACACCTTTTAGCGCAATGTTGAACAACAGGCACGAAAGTCCATCACCTTGTCTTATGTCGAATTCGTTTTTAAAAAGTTCCAACCTAGGTTGGAACCAGTTCCAACCTAAGTGCTGTCAAAGTGTTTTTTTATTCGCTCAGGTTGGAACTAGGTTCGCACTAGTTCCAACCCCAAAGCTGTCGGGTTCGCACTGTGTTGCTTCACGGTTTCGCACCGGGTTCACCAATACAACTGTACTTCAACTGTCAAAACCATGTGAGTGGGTGGGAATGGGCGGAATAAACAAGCAGAAGGGAAAAGCGAAACCGTCTGTTATTCAAATAAAAAGCGCATTGAAATTTTAGTTTTCCGGGAATTTTGTTATATTTGTTATTGTAGTTTTAAATGAAATTAATCCGGTATTGTTGTCAACAATTGAAGAGAGACCAGAGTGCCGGTATTGTTGTCTAGATTCATTTTAAAAAAATAATTGTTAGCGAAGTTATTCATAAGTTTATTCAGGGTTTTCTTCACAGATTGCGTCCTAAATTAGGTCGATGTATGGAATTGGTTTGGGAATTCCCCTTGAAATCCGTTTACAAAATCCGCTAAAAATTCAGAAAAATATATATAGCTCTTTTAGTGGAATGTATTCAACCGTCGAAGACGAATTAAGTACTGTCCATTTAATTCCACCAGTTAATTTTCGTTATCTTTGCAGATACGTATTTCGACCACAACTGTGTGGTCGTCTTCAGTGTCTTGTAAGTCGAGTCAAGTACAAGACACTGAAGACGACCACACAGTTGTGGTCAAAATACGTATCTGCAAGGATAACGAAAATTAACTGGTGGAATTAAATGGACAGTACTTAATTCGTCTTAGACGGTCGCTAAAAATTGTCAGAAAAATATATCTGAGAAATACCGAATCGAATTCTTCCTTGAATAATATGCAGAATTTCTTTTGAAATTCTTCCAAAATCTTTCGAGCGTTTCAGAATTTAATTCCAGTAATTCTTTTTTGTATTGTTGTACGCATTCATTGGCGATATCTTTCAGGTATTCCTCCATATTTTTTTTTTCAAGAGATCCCTTCGAGATGAATTTCTTTGGAAATCTTCTAGGAATATCTTTGAAAACTGTTCCAGGATTTTCTCTGAAAGTTGCTCCAGGAATTAATTTGGAGGAATTCCTCTGAAAGTTCTTTGAGGAATTCCCCCGGAAATTCTTTGAGGAGTTCCTCCAGAAGTTTCTTGAGGAATTCTTCCGGAAGTTCCTTGATGAATTCCTCTGGAAGTGGAGAAGCTCTTCCCGAAGTTTTTGGAGGAGTTCTACCGGAAGTTCTTCCAAGAAATCCTCCGCAAAATCTTTCAGGAATTCCCCCAAAAGTCCTTCACGAGTTTCATCGGAAGCTAAAACAGAAATTCTTACGGAAGCTCCTTCAGGAAGCAGGAAGTTTTTCGAAGAAATTCCTGGATGAATTAATAAAGAAATCCCTTATTAAATTTTTTGAGGAATTCCTGAAGGAACTTCCGGAGGAGTTCATGCTGGAGCTTCCGGAGGAACTTAATGAGGAATTCCTGGAGAAACTTCCGGAGGAATTCCTGAAGGAACTTCCGGAGGAAATACTGAAGAAACCTTCGGATGAACCTTTCAAGGAACTTTCTGAGGAATCTTTCATGGAACTTCCGGAAAAAATCCTCAAGGATCTTTCGTAGGATTTCCTCAAGGAATATGTAGAGATGAAACCTGCAGGGGAATTCCTGAAGGAATTTCCGGAGCAAAACGTTGTTATGTTTTCCATGTTGGACTATTGAAAGATAAGAAATTTCAGAAGGAACTCCTAGCATTAAGGTAGCCTCACACATCAGGATCAAAATCCCGGCCCCATTGAAAATGCATGGGGCCCAAAATCCGACGGGAAATATTCCCGAGGTGTGAGGCTAACTTTATCAAAAAATGTGGCGAGAAAAAAAAATTAGCGTATCCTGGAGAATTTTTATTACATGCTTCTGAGTGTCTTCCAAAAAATTTTTTTTGCAGAAATAGTGATCTGAATTTCAATATAATTTATCAGATGAATTCTTGTAGAATAGAAAATTTCCTTTATAAATCAGCTCACGCACTTAAACATTTATATTTATCATGATCTGATCAGTCACGGCCAACGCACTGCCAGTACACCGGATGTGCTGGATCATATGTTTCGAATCAAAACAAACACGATGCTACGCACACCAACATATCCAATGACAGATGGAACTGAAAATGTTTTTTTATTCAGGGTTCGGGTTGGCACTAACCCTGGTTTAAAAACGAATTCGACATTAGTCTCCGGCGCGATTCGAACGAACTGGAGCGTTCGCCCGAAATCTTCACACAGTTTTGCACACCATCCACCGTTGCTTTGATCAGTCTGGTAAGCTTCCCAGGGAAGCTGTTCTCGTCCATAATTTTCCATAATTCTACGCGGTCTATACTGTCGTATGCCGCCTTGAAATCAACGAACAAATGGTGCGTTGGGACCTGGTATTCACGGCATTTTTGAAGGATTTGCCGTACAGTAAAGATCTGGTCCGTTGTCGAGCGGCCGTCAACGAAGCCGGCTTGATAACTTCCCACGAACTCGTTCACTAATGGTGACAGACGACGGAAGATGATCTGGGATATCACTTTGTAGGCGGCATTAAGGATGGTGATCGCTCGAAAGTTCTCACACTCCGCTTGTCGCCTTTCTTGTAGATGGGGCATATAACCCCTTCCTTCCACTCCTCCGGTAGCTGTTCAATTTCCCAGATTCTGACTATCAATTTGTGCAGGCAAGTGGCTAGCTTTTCCGGGCCCATCTTAATGAGCTCAGCTCCGATAGCATCCTTACCAGCTGCTTTATTGGTCTTTAGATGTTGGATGGCATCCTTAACTTTCCTCAAGGTGGGGGCTTGTTGACTTCCATCGTCCGCTGAACTGACGTAGTCATCTCCTCCGCTGCCTTGACTTTCACTGCCTGTACTCTCAGCGCCATTCAAATGTTCCTCGTAGTGCTGCTTTCACCTTTCGATCACCACACGTTCGTCCGTCAAGATGCTCCCATCCTTATCCCGGCACATTTCGGCTTGCGGCACGAAGCCTTTGCGGGATGCGTTGAGCTTCTGATAGAACTTGCGTGTATCTTGAGAACGGCACAGCTGTTCCATCTCCTCGCACTCCACTTCTTCCAGGCGGCGTTTCTTCTCCTGAAAAAAGCGGGTCTGCTGTCTCCGCTTCCGTCTATAACGTTCAACGTTCTGCCGGGTACCTTGCTGCAGCGCGACCGCCCGCGCTGCGTCCTTCTCCTCCAGAATATGTCTGCACTCTTCGTCGAACCAATCGTTCCGTCGACTTCGACCCATATACCCGACATTGTTCTCCGCTGCGTCGTTAATTGCTGCTTTGACTGTATTCCAGCAGTCCTCAAGAGGGGCCCCATAGAGCTCACCCTCTTCCGGCAACGCTGCCTCGAGATGCTGCGCGTATGCAGTGGCGACATCAGGTTGCTTCAGTCGCTCTAGGTTGTGCCGCGGCGGTCGTCGGTACCGAACATTGTTGATGACGGCTAGTTTTGGGCGCAGTTTAACCATCACCAGATAGTGGTCAGAGTCGATGTTAGCGCCACGATATGTCCTGACGTCGATAATGTCGGAGAAGTTCCGTCCATCAATCAGAACGTGGTCGATTTGTGATTCTGTCTGCAGTGGTGATCTCCAGGTGTACCGATACGGGAGGCTGTGTTGGAAGTAGGTGCTGCGAATGGCCATATTCTTGGAGGCGGCGAAATCAATTAGTCGTAGGCCGTTTTCGTTCGTCAGCCGGTGAGCGCTGAACTTTCCAATAGTCGGTCTATTGGAAAGTTCAGCGCTCCCCCTTTTCATATGTTGGTCTATAGCTAACGATTTTTTTAAAAAGTTAGATGCTTTTAAAATTTGATCTTATTTAGTGAAAGAATTGACTGTGGAGACAATAAAACTAGATAAAATTTTCGACATTAAACGTCAATTTGGAATAAAATATGATCATTCATGATTTTTTCTCGAAACTTGATTGTAAATAGCGTTTCTCACCCCATTCCCGGCCTGCTTACGAATGCATTATTTAATTGATATTAATGACAGGAAGCATCTTTTCCTGAATGTTGTGGGTTGTATAATACTGCATTGGGGTTCACTTCTGCTTAAAAAATAGCTATTCTTCCTAAACATCCTTTAAAAAAGCTTTTATTAGATTTAAAATAACAAGTGCAGCACTCATTTCAGTCATAGCGATTGCATATCCGGCCCACTTCAAACCAGTTCCCGGCCTAAGCAAAATTTCACTCAATCTCTCAACATTTTACTCCCATTCTCTCTCGGGACTGTAGAAAATGCGACGGAAACAAAAATATGCACGTTCCACGACAACAAGATGCCAGATGGTATTATTCATAATCATGTTTATTTGGTTGAGAAGATATATTTACTCATCCAAATTTCTTCCAAATACTTAAAAACAATATTTTTTTCACCTTTTGAAATCGAGAGAATTATAAATAACATGATAGCGTCAACGTATTAGACAGTTTTCCTATCACCGATGAAGGATCATTTTCATAATCCTGGCCCTTGGGTTCTTGGGCCGAGGTAAATTTTTGTTCGGTTTGTGAATACATTTTAAAATGTATTCTGGTATGTTTATATAAGTTCTAGTGATAAGATTGAAGTGCGTGTGTTTAGAATTATGGCGTGGTGATTAAAAGCTTGTAGCAATGATTGTATCGAGCACTGTGACGATTTTTAGGTTGGTGTTTATTTAATGATACCGTTTTGTAAAAGTGAAAAGAATCACTCCGGCTCTGTGGTGTGGCATCGGAGAGCGAAATTTTGAAATCTACATGTTTCTACAATTGGATCAATAATGGGTAAAACAAGTGATTGAAAAATATTGAGTATTGTGAAAAATAAATGGGAGACTTTTCAAAAATTATCAATCATAAACCTACGGCTTCCAGACAGTATAAATCATTAGTTTTCTGTGCAGGAACCGGGTCCATAGGCCCAAGTAGTGATTTACCCTATTTACTAATTTTAAAAATAATATAGGGAAATTTTCAAAAAAATCTGGAAAAAGACAAGTCTTCTATTTCAATAATTTGCCTTTGAATTTTTCAAACTCGTTTTACATAGAGAAATACAAAAGTCTAATCAAGTGAAAAAATTGCAATATATCTGAAAAATTTAACATAATATTCTTCTATTTGTTTACATCTATGGACAATAGGGTGGCTCAAATTAGTATGGGAAAAACTTTTTTCAACTTTTTTGATGAGCCGTCCTCTTATTCGGTTCTATTTGATGCCCTGATGCTCTGGACAAAATTTCAGCCAAATCGATCAACGTTTGGGCGGTGCTAAACTTGTCAGTGTTGCGGCCCAAATTTGAAAAAGTGTTTTTTGAGCCACCCTGGACAATTAAATGGGCCATATTTAAGTTTATTTATTTTGCGTAAAAGTTGAAATGATGCATATAAATAAATCAGTATGCAAACTATTTACTTGCTTATTTTTTTATGTATAATCATTAGTCCAAACTAACAAACATCGCAAACGGATTCAAAATTCACCCAAGGGTGATTTTTTACAGCGCATCAAACCACATTAGAAAAACCGTTTCAACTTGCCCCGGTGTACCTTAACCAAAACTACAATCGTGGTAGATCACGTACAGTTGGGGTTTTCGGATGAAGTTGATTACTATTTGAAGAGTAGTGTCAAGGAAAGAAGGAAAATTGAGTGAAATAACAAATGCTACTGATGCTTAATGTCGTATGCGACTCACTACCATTAATATCGCACACATCGGCACCTGTTGACGACATAAATCATCAATTTCGCCAGATTATTACCATCCGAACTCGTGCTTGCTGCGTTAATTAGCATACACATCATAAGCAGTAGTTGGTCTTCCTGAATTCGTGCCATTGAGCGGGAATCCCCCCCGTTCAAAACTAAACATTTGCACTCGTTGAATTGACCTCTTTATTCAGCTTATTTGCGTCGGTCGACGTGAGCCATTTACGGTTTCGACATCCTTGATTAAATTTGCTCCAAAGCAGCGCAAACATGGCCATTAGTGGGGCAAGATTACGACGCGCACTTTGTCTGTCGTACAATCATCCAACTAAATTCTGGTTTCACGTCATCTGCTGAACCGTCGCCGCACGCGCCAGCACGGGGGGAACCTGTTGCGCTCGCACGTTGCGGAATCTGAATCGCGTTCGACAGACCATCCCGGCCCGGAATTGATTCGTTCGTGCGACAAGTTTTTTTTTCTTCTTATTGGTAGCAAGGTGAATGTCTGACAATAAAATAGTTATTTTCCTTTTAGAGGTTTTACACATGGTGTCAATAAAATCGAAGTATTTTTTATAATTTATTAGAATTTTTCTAAAATTCAGAACTAAAAACATGCTTTGATGTTTTGCTTCGATTATGACAACGTTTCCTTCGAATTTTATTAAACAGATCAAAAGAGATAGATTTTTGCGTTATTGTTTAAAAATAGAGCCAAAATTGCGAGAAAAAAGTAAACAGAGAGATATTCCCTGATAGACATAATTTTCTCTAGGCTAGAGCACGGATTATGATCACTTAAATTTTTTTTCTTTAAAATTTCTTTCTTTTATGTGGCGCATATATGTTGACCGTGTTTTTCCTGTGGTACACAAATCGAGCACTTCCGCCTGTACACCAGGGGCTGCACTTTCATCCGTTGAAACGGTAATTTTTCCCAGCGTACGATGATGCTGGCAGCCTGCAGCGATCCATTTCGCGACTGGCGGATGTCAAGCTAATTGATAATAAAAGCAATAACACTGCGTTGGCCCCGAACGGCTAGTCGCCGCGTTGCTCCCAAAGACCAGAAGAGGAACCGGAAAATGGTTTTGGAATCGAATGTAAAATTTCATTAGAGTCTGTTGCCCTGCTTCTTGCACTACATGTGACCATTAGTGCGTTCGAGGGAATCTGCTTCTCTTTTTTCGTAATAAAATTATGTCGGAATGGCTTTATCGCCGACGTGTCTGTATTTATAAATTTTATCGAACGAGCAACTCTGATTGGATTTCGCTGAGCAGAGTTGATCTTAGGTAACTCGCGCTCCGGTCCGTTCTTCTACTACTTACATGACTGAACAACCCAGGAAACAAGACTGGTTCAGTGGTTCAAGCTTTTTTCATATCTACAAAAGTGAATCAACAGCCGCATCATTCAATTGGTTTAAAAGAGTACCCTCAGAAGAACCGACACGTTGAAATGTTTCAACCCTCTTTCCATTAATAATGTAACACACATGCGGTTTTTCATAATCTCGACCTAATGAATGAAGAGAAATACCCACTGAGTTACATCGCAAGCGCCATTATCACGAATTGAGAGACCACCGTGTGCTTTCATTCTGCACGGCGCGATAAAAATCAAAATTTTCTATAAACCATTTTAGTCTAGTCTAGTCTAGTCTACACATACAAAAAAAAAAAAAAAAAAAAAAAAAAAAAAATTTCTATAAACCATTTTAGCCTTATTCTTTTTGAAAGTTTTACAACTGAAATGCCAAATTCATATGGATTAATGCTCCAAATTTAAACTAAAGATTCTTATAGATACATTATCTTTTCAAACTACAGTTTGCAACAAAATTTCATCTAATAACAATTCAAAACACACCGTGTTCCGCCGACTTCACTCCCTGCCGCTGCTGTTTGATGCAATCATGCGGCTCAAGTTGATGCACTTGTTCCCTTCGAGCAGCAATCAGCAGCAGCAGCAGCGGCGCCAAAGAAGCAGGGAAGCAGCAACCAACCAGCTTTGATTCAAACGGGCCGGGATTGCCGATGAAGGAAATGAAAGTGCGCGCGCCCTTCAGAGTGTGTCTGCCGGGCTGACGGGATGCAGCTTCACAGATGATGATTACTTTTCATCGCATTGAACAATAATCTGCCCACTTTGGTGGGACCGCGCGCGGTGGGTTTCGTGCATTCACTCACTATCCGAAACCGGCTGTTGTGGTGTGGGACCGTGTTTACATAAATTGATACACGATACCGTTGAGGCCCGCGCTGTCTGTGGTGCCGGTGATGAGGACAGTGATGATGGCAATGAAGTGGTTTGATGGCGCTTAGCGTTAATCCCGTCATCTGCTGACTGCCACCAGTTGCCATCCAGCTTGCAACGCGGCGGCTATCCAATACTGACAACTTGCAGACAGTCAGTACGATAGAGTCAGTGTTGCGTCATCGATTGTGGTAAAGAGATTTTTGTATGATATGCTTTTAGAGCTGCTCAAATATTTGAAACTTCTTCGAAATATTTCCTCTCTGATTCGTTAGATAACTACATTTTCTGATGCAAAATTTTTCAATTGTTCTAATAATGTATTTTGTTTTCTTTTTTACAGGTAAATGTTTACAAATTCTTCATGTAGCCTGAAATCCGACGTTCGGACAATGCTCGATCCTGAAAGGGTAAGACCATCGTGTATGACAACAAGGCTTAATCTCTTTATTTCGAAATGATATGTACAGTAAAATAAAAATGGGAACAAATTTGTTTTTTTTTCTTTATTATCGAGACTTTCAGCCCGAGACTGGCTCGTCTCGACCAACAAATTTGTGCCTTTGATTGGCATTGAATGTCTGCTTTAAATAATTTGTTTTTTTTTTTTATATTATGAACATAGAAGTTATGAGGTGAATAATAGGAAATGCTACCCTATAATGCGTAGCAAAAACAATGCCCAGAGAAGTAGAGAAGAAATTTAAACCCGAAAGTAAAGGTGTACGCTAGTCCGAAAACGCCAGCGAAGGCGTTGGTTATAATTTTACTCGGTGACAACGGCGTGACAATTAATTTATTACACTTGATTCCTAGGTTTTTTTTTTATGATTTTCAGAAACTTTATTCCCACAGCAAATTCTTCGGATTTTCCACGGAAATTACTTTGGATGTACCACGAAATTTTTTTTAAAATTCTTTATAAAAACCTCAGGGGAAGTTTCAGTTTCAGAAATATCATTGAAATTTCCACGGGAAATTCGATGGAATTTTTCCAAGGGAATTTCGTTGGAGTTTCCACGGAGAAATTGTTGGAATTTTGTCGAGCACACCCAAAACAACGCTTTAACTTTGTAACACAACGAGATAAAAAACTAAAAAATTCTGACTTTTCCTAACTTTCGAAAACTAAGATCCCCTGAGAAAATCAGCTTTCAGCAACGACATCTAGGGAAGGCGCTACAAAAAAATGACATATTGTGCATTGGGGTCCATTTGGACCCAAGATTTCATCACGATCACAAAACTCAAATTTTAACCGTATTTCGATCTTTAGGCACCAAACCAAAGCTGTAGGTTCCTAGAATAAATCCATGGGACGATTCATCCAAATTAACCTCTCTAGTCTCCGGGGAACTTGTACTAAAGAGGTACTGTTTGAGCTTCTCAATTTGGCACAAAATGTTCGAGTTTCGTGTTATGAAACATAAAATTGCTTGTAAATATGTGCTCTGGTGATCCCAAGTGTCCAATTTCATCCCTTGAGCGGTAATTGAAAAGCCCTCTGGAAGATCCGGAAATATTGAATGGTGTGACCTCCAAAGCCTCCTTAGCCGTGCGGTAAGACGCGCGGCTACAAAGCAAGACCATGCTCACTGGGTTCGATTCCCTGTGCCGGTCTAGGCAATTTCCGGATTGGAAATTGTCTCGACTTCCTTGGGCATAAAAGTATCATCGTGCTAGCCTCATGATATACGAATGCAAAAAATGGTAACCTGGCTTAGAAACCTCGCAGTTAATAACTGTGGAAGTGCTTAATGAACACTAAGCTGCGAGGCGGCTCTGTCCCAATGTGGGGATGTAATGCCAATAAGAAGAAGAAGAAGAAGAAGTGACCTCCAAATGCCCCAGAAACGGTCCTTCGGAAGATCTTGAACATCCGTAAAAGTGATCAATTCCAAAAGTTCGTCCCAGAGCTTCGTAATTGTTTCGTAATAATCTATCCTGGTGAGTTATGAATGTAATCAATAATGAAAGTCTTCTGCGACCTCCAAAATGCCACAGAAATGTCCTCCGGAAAATCCGGAACATCCATAAAATGGCCAATTCCAAAAGTTCATCCCAGAGCTACGCGATTTTTTCGTTACCATCCATCCTGGCGAATTGTCGATGCAATCAATTGTGAAAATCTTCTGTGACCTCCAAATGCTTCAGAAATGGCCCTCCCAAAGATCCAGAACATCCGTAAAAGTGACCAATTCAAAACTTTATCACAGAGCTTTGAGATTGTTTCGTAATAATCTATCCTGGCGAATTGTGAATGTAATCAATAATGAAAGTCTTATGTGACCTCCAAAATGCCACAGAATCGGAAGATCCGGAACATTCTTTAAAGTGGCCAATTCCAAAAGTTCTTCTTTCCAAAGCTTCGTGATTTTTTGTAGCAATCTACCCTGGCAAATTGTTGGTGCAATCAATAGTGAATGTCTCCTTTGACCCCCAAATGCTCCCGAAATGGCTCTCCGGAAGATCCGGATCATCCGTTGAAGAGGTCAATTCCAAAAGTTCGTTCCAGAGCTTCGCTATTGTTTCGTAACAATCCATTCTGGATAATTCTGGGTGCAATTAATTGTGAATGTCTTCTTTGGCCTCCAGTTGTCCTAGAAAGAATTCCTCGGAAGATTTGGAACATCTGTAAAAGTGACCAATTCCAAAAGTTTATCTCAAAGCAACGTGTTTTTTTCGTAACCACACATCCTGGAGAATTGTGTATGCAATCAATAGTTGAAGTCTTCTGTGACCCCCTAATGTTCCGGATTACTTGATGAACTTCCGAAGGGATTACCGGAGGAACTCCTGGACCAACTTTCGGAGGAAATTCTGGAAGAACTTCCAGAGGAGCGTCTGGAGAAAATTCGAAGGAATTCAAAGAGGAAAGCCGCCACGCCGCCGTCGCTGGCTGATAATAATGGCTGATCTATTACGCTAACTTTCGAAATTGACCACTTTCACGGATGTTTCGGGTTCTACGAAGGACTTATTATTATTGATAAGAAAATTATTTTGAGTTTTTAGTGGAATGTCTTTACTTGTCATAAGATGAGTTTGTTCAATTCCATTTAATTCCACCACTTGACTATACCTTTGACAAATACGTATTTCAACCTTAGCAGTAAGGCAGTCCTCAGTGTCTCGTACTTGACTCGACTTTTAGTATTGTCGTTGCATATCGCGGAGAATTTTCATTATTGATTGCATACATAATTCACCCATATGAATTAAAGCAAAAATTAGCAAAGCTGAGGCATGAATTTTTGGAATTCACCATTTTCACTGATATTCCTGACCACCCGGAAAACCGTTTATTGGACATTCGGACGTCACAGAAAATTCCCACTTTTGACTGAACAATTACAATAATAAGAAGGGCAGGGATTGACACGAGTGGTACGATTTTCACGAATGCCGTTTGGTTTCGCCGACGACATTGATATCATGGCACGTAACTTTGAGAGGATGGAGGAAGTCTACATCAGACTGAAAAGCGAAGCTAAACGGATTAGACTAGTCATCAACTCATCGAAGACGAAGTACATGATAAGATGAGGCTCAAGAGAGGTCAATGTGGGCCACCCACCACGATTTTCTATCGGTGGTGACGAAATCGAGGTGGCTGAAGAATTCGTGTACTTGTTGACCGCCGATAACGATACCAGTAGAGAAATTAGGAGACACATCATGGCAGGAAATCGTACGTACTTTGGACACCGCAAAACGCTTCGATCGAATAGAGTTCGCCGCCGTACTAAACCGACTATCTACAAAATGCTTAATAGACCGGCAGTTCTCTACGGACACGAGACCTGGACGATGCTCGTGGAGGACCAACGCGCACAGGGAGTTTTCGAAAGAAAAGTGCTGCGTACCATCTACGGTGGGGATGGCGGTCGGTACGTGGAGGAGGCGAATGAAGCACGAGTTGCATCAGCTGTTGGGAGAACCATCCATCGTTCACACCGCGAAAATCGGAAGACTGCGGTGGGCCGGGCACGTAGCCAGAATGTCGGACAATAGTCCGGTGAAAATGGTTCTCGACAACGATCCGACGGAAACAAGAAGGCGAGGTGCACAGCGGGCAAGGTGGATCGATCTGGTGGAGGACGATTTGCGGACCCTGCGCGACTGCGTGGTTGGCGAAATGCAGCCATAGACCGAGCTAAATGGAGAAGACTTTTATGTATTGCACAGCCTGGCCTTAGTCTGGTAATAAATAAATAAGCTGTGGGATAAACTTCTGGAATCAATCATTTTTACGGATGTCCCAACTTTTCCGGAGAACCGTTTTGTAATCATTGGCGATGAAAGAGAACTTTTACTGCTTACATGCCATTTACAATGTTTTCTAAAAAATCGATCGTGATAAATTTTTATAGGTCATTTTTATAGGTCAATTCACCATTATGCATGCTAACAAAAATGCGCAGCTCAGGGATGATTTTTTAATATTAACCTGTTTTACAGATGTTCGGATTTCCTGAGGACCGTATTGTGGTCATTTCGGGTCACAGAAGATTTTCTCTATTGATTGTATAAACAATTCGCTGATATAATATATATTGGCCGCTTTTACGGATGCTTCGGATTTTCTGGAGAGAAGGCTTACACAACTTCTTGCGCACACAATACGCCCGTATGGAAGGTTACGAATATTATAGAGATGCTCTGGAATATATATATATTTTTTTAACTGACCTATTTCACGGATGCTCCGGATCTTCCAGAGGGCCATTTCGGGAGCATTTGGGGGTCACAGAAGACATTCACTGTTGATTACACTTACGAATCGCCAGGATGGATTGCTACAAAAAAACACGAAGCTCTGGGATGATTTTTTTCAATCGGCCATTTTACGGATGTTTCGGATTTTCCGGAGGACCGTTATTGTGGCCTTTGGAGGCCACGCAAGATTTTTATTATTGATTGCATCCATAATTCGCAAGGATAGACTATTACGAAACAATCGCGAAGGTCTTGGACGAACTTTTGGAATTGGCCATTTTTACGCATATTTCGGTTTTTCCGAAGGATCGTTTCTGGGATATTTAGAGGTCATAAAATATTTTTCACTCACAATTTGCCAGAATGGATGGTTACGAAAACATCGCGAAGCTCAGGGATGAACTTTTGGAATTGGCCACTTTTACGGATGCTCCGGATGCTTCTGGGGAAACGTTGCTGAGGTATTTGGAGGTCATAGAAGATTTTCACAATTGATTACATCCACAATTATCCAGGATGGATGGTGACAAAAAAATCTCGAAGCTCTGGGTCAACTTTTGGAATTGACTCTTTTCACGGATGTTCCAGATCTTCCGAAGGACAGTTTCTGTGGCATTTAGAGGTCACAGAAGACTTTCATTATTGATTACATTCATAATTCGCAAGGATAGATTATTACGAAACAATCACGACGCTCTGGGATGAACTTTTGGAATTGGCCATTTTTACGGATGTTCCGGATCTTCCAGAGGGCTTTTTATTGACCGCTCAAAGGAAAAAATTGCCAAGTAATGACGTTTACAAGATATCAAATACACTTGGGATCATCAGAGCGCAGTTTTATATTTCTTAACACGAAACTCAAGGTGCCAAATTGAGAAGCTCAAACAGTACCTCTTTAGTACAGGTTTAGTACAGGTCCCCAGGGACTAGAGCGGTCAATTTGGATGAATCGTCTCATGGACTTACTCTAGGAACCTACAGGTTTCGTTTAGTGCCTAAAGATCAAAAATTGGTTTAAATTTGAGTTTTTGTGATCAGGATGAAATCTTGGGTTCAAATGGACCCCAATGCACAATGTAAAACTTTTTCTAATGCATTAGGAAGGTTAAACAAAGTTTCACGTAGTATTTCCAATGCTTATTTATATCTAACGAAACAAAATATTGCGTAGACAGATCAACTCATCGCCACATGTGGCTGTCCAAATACCACGTGGAAAGGTTTTGATCAATTTTAGATACCCCCCCAGCGTGGATAATTACTCATACAAAATTTCGAAAATTTGTGTGAATCGTGGACATTCATCATACTCCCCCCTCTCCCTAAGCCGTGCACGTGGTATATGGACAGCCCCCAGCGTACAGTATTGCAGCTAAATATGTATTTCTCCGACGAATAACACATCCCTTCACATAGAAAGCTTTTGCCAGTCGCACGATTCATAATAAAGAACCAACAACAGCGATGCCAGAAGTCAAATTTAAAGTTTTGCGCCATGGCAAATGTTTTGAAAAAAAATCCTCGATTAAATTTCCTCCTTGGTATGCGCACTCGTTCTCCCTGCGCGAAGAACCAGCGTGAGCGTTGTCAGCATTCTTCGTTTCGTCACATCGTCCTTTTTCGCATGCGGAGCCGGCACGTTTTCTGCTATGTTGCGCAGGATTTCTGCGGCAGGAGTCCAACCCTTTCAACGCGCTGTAAGGCCGACGACATACTCACGCGTGTGCGTACGCGAACGCGTCCAAGACAAAAAAAAATCCTTTTGCTGATATTCTGCTTTACGAGTGCTTGGACGCGATCCGTATCGCTCGACGCGTCAGCATGTCATCGGCCTAAGAGCAATCAACGACGCGACGTTACTTCGGTTAGACTCGGTCGGAGTGTCGGGCTCGGTACTTTGCCGAAAGGCGCACCGTGCACACTTTCGTTCATACTTCAATGATTGAGAACGGTTTGTTTTTCTTTTTTCTGCTGATGAATATGCATCATAAACAATTCAGCATCAAGAACAATATTGAATAATGCTTGAGTTTACAAAAGAGACATCAAACAATGTTTTTTTCCGAATAATCAAAATCAATCAATATAGAGAAAAAGGTATAGTTTTCACTAAATTTGAAAAATTAAATGACTGGAAAACATTTCAGCATCTAAATGTGACTCATGTCAGCTTCTGAATGTGGACTCAATCTGGGGTAGCATCAAATGATGATACTAATAATGGTCAGGATATCAATATTCGAGCAAAGCCTAAAAATATACAATATCATCAACAAAGTTTGTTACTGACAAACGCACCTAAAGACAAACCTGCATCAGAACCCGAGCACAATATGGCAAGAATCATTTGTCTGGCATGCTCTGATATTTCCGAAAATACGCTGCTAATTTTGTAATCATTGTTCGATTCTCGAATATTTCCATAAAAGCAGAAACTATGATAGCATAAAAACGAAATTTTCACTATTTCTAGTGAAAATTTCGTTTTTATGCAAGATAACGGGATGAAAAGTAAGCAACAAGATTGTCTTCTTTTTTGGTGCGGACAAAAATTTTCGGATCTTTGTCATTATTATCTCCGACAAAAACAAAGCTTCGTCGTTGGTTCTCTTTTTTCGCTTGTTTCGCAGACGCATTCCAAAAAATGATTCCCTGATAATGGTAATTACATTTCTTTCATAACAACAAAATTTGTGACAGTTTTTAAATGCTAATGGCGATGGGTCCTGTGCACCCGAATGGTGGAAAGAGCCGATTTGAATGATCTATATTATGAGCAATATCCAGTTATCGTCAACTGTTATCAAGTTTGATTTCGGACGGCTTGCGAGAGTTTAAAATTTTAAGTGCATCTTAATTTAAAACATTTTTGAAACAAAAGAGATTAATTAGCTGTTTGTTATTTTGTAAATCCTTTCTATTTAAATTGTTTGCTTTTCTTTCTAATATTTGTTTAAGTTAGCATAGCATAGCATATGTGATTGTACAAATCGTGGGGTGTTATACAATGCTCAATTGAGCAATCTACTGTATATTGTCTATACTTGCGATTAGTACCTTTTCCTATACAGTAGCAGTTGTATACCTGGCCACGTCCTTACAATCACGGAAGGAAGGGAAGGAATGTTAGTTCAACATCTACTAGTGAAGATGCAGGGAACCCATACTACCTTCATAGATGTCTCGGGAAGGAAAATTTGTGTTAGTGGGAAAGGTGAATAATAGGGAGCTCTATTCGACAATATAGAGCGTTTGTCAATAACAGTATATGCTGTAAAAATAATAAAATATATTCATCAATTTACTTACGAACCGTCCTAAGGAAAAACAAAACACAAAATTTCGGCAAATCGCGCGATCGTTCTGCCGTCCGAAACAAGAGCCAACACGCACTGAACTAATTAACTTTATTATCGGCCGCGCAATGCAAAACACAAAATTTCGGCAAATCGCGCGATCGTTCTGCCGTCCGAAAAAAGAGCCAACTCGCACTCTTTCTTTCTAATATTTGTTTAAGCTGTTCAAAAAAAGGTTGTAATATTCTCGGTAATATGTATTAGATCAAATGCACAACTTTCATACGAAAACCACTCAGCTCGATGCATATTTTTTTAGCAGGCTGGTAGAACAGGTGTACCAAAAATCCACGAGAGTCCCCTGTCTCAACCACGTTCAATTAGTACATTTATGATCATTCCAAAGAAATTTCTGTAAGAGTTGCTTCAATATGTCAATATAGGTATAACCTCCCGAATTTGCGGTGGAAGTTTGATGACGAGGTGAATGGTTACATTCCGTACAACATCGCCTCTGACAACGAGCAATCTCTCATCGAGACCATGTTCGCCAACGGCCTACGTCAAATTAACAATGTGTTGAACTTGAATGGAAGGCTGCTTGATCTTGCGTTTGTAAGTTTACCAGAGTACCTAGATTTAGTCGAACCACCCTCATCATTGCTACCCATTGATACACACCACAAGCCATTCGTTTTGCTTTTTGATGCAAGCGTCTGCAGTTTTTTCGTACGAAATGCCAATGACGGCAGCGCAGGATACGATTTCAACACGTGTGATTACAGTGAGATGAGAACAGCATTCGCCAGCGTTGAATGGGATTCTCTTCAAGACTTTGGATCAATCTATGACGCCTTATCAGCATTTTACGACAAACTGTTTGCAATTTGCAACGACCTCGTACCACGTAAGAGACGAAAAACTAATTCGACATACAACCAACCATGGTGGACCTCTGAGTTACGATGTCTTCGCAACAGGCTTAGGAAGGCTCGGTGCCGATTCTTCCTCTCGAAATCCGAAAGAGACAGTAATATTCTCCGTGATATGGAATCAACGTACAAAGCAACTCTTCTATCAACGTATGAGGATTACCTATCTAGTATCCAAGCTAATGTGAAGGAAAATCCTTCAAGATTTTGGGATTTCGTGAAAAAGCGAAAATCATCTGGTCGTCTCCCGTACAACGTAAGCTACAACGAAACTCGAGCTAGTTCCAATGAAGAAGCTGCTAATCTTTTCGCTACGTTCTTCGAGAGTGTGTTTAGCAAGGTGTCACCCACACCTCGTTACAATTGCTTCAGTCATATCTGCGCGCACAGCATTGACTTGCCTATTATTCAGTTTTCTTCCGATGATGTACTGAGAGCCATCGATGAGCTTGACACCACTAAGGGACCTGGGACGGACAATATACCACCATCATTCCTCAAAAACTGCTCCATGGAACTGGCAAAGCCCATTGCAGGCCTGGTAGCGGGTCACTTTTTAGTGACTTGGTCACTTTTTTTTGGTTCCGTCACTAAAAAGTCTCTTTTTTCGACCTCAAGTCACTAAAGTCACTTTTTCTCGGAAAAAGTCACTATTTTCAACTATTTTTGAAACTATTGACTAGGTTTCGTTAAGAGCATCGTTGCGGAATGAAAAAAAATGTTGTAAATTCGCTCTGAACCTCCATTTTTAACAACGATTAATTGAAGAGTGATTAATTATTTTAGAGCGTCTTAGGGGAAATGCTACAAGGTTAAAAGACTATTATTCTTCCATTTAGTGAATAGTGGAAGTAAATGGAAGAATAATAGTCTTTTAACCTTAATTGAAGAGGTTTAGTGTCACAGTGATGCAATTGAACCGTTTGTTTGAGAAACTGCATATGTAACATTTTTGGCCAAAATAAGATTTTTATATATTCTGAATCCTGGTCCAAAAATACGTTTTCTGGCAAAAACTACGACAAAAAAAATTTTTGTTCAGGAATGTATGAAATTTTGTTTGTTTGTTTGAGAAACTACATATGTCCACGTACTTTGAAGAGCAATTGTGGAATACTGCTTAAATTTTTTGCACTGAAAATGCCCAAGGGTGTTGAGTTTTGCCAAAAACTATTGATCTGTATCGAAGAAATCGAATAATTCGGTGCAAATTTGTTCAGAAAAGTTTTTCGAAATAGTGTAAAATGGACTTATGCAGTTTCTCAAACAAATGATTCAATTGGGAATTAGATTAATGCTTAATCCGAATCCGATTAATACCTAAGAATTTTCCAAAATATATTCTGATGACAATTTAGACATTCAAAACTGCATAAACTTTGGATATTGCACAAGGAAAAATCGTTTTTTTTTTTTCAAGATTATTAATTTGAGTTTGACTCATCGGTTGGTAGCTCGAACTTTTTGTTTAGGCTTTTCGACGTTCTGAACAAAATTCTTTAGATTTCGAAATGATTCTTGGGTTTCAGATTTATAAACTTTGTGAGTCGAATTAAATCTATGTCGAAAAATTATTTAAATAAATTTCTATCATAAAAAAGGCATTTTCACGCACAAGCGAAGATTTTCTGAAAAAGTTCGAACCCATATTAAACATTATTGCACCTTATTCTGTATGACTTGCCTCAAATTGTGTTTTTCCAATGAGGAAAAGGGCGGAAAATGCAAAAACAAATATTAAGAATAAAATAGAACAAACTCATTAGATTTCATTTGTCATAAGACGAACTATTCCATTTAATTCCATCAGTGTCTCATACTTGACTCGACTTGAGAGACTAAAGACGTCATTACCGTCATTACTGTTCAGGTCGAAATACGTATAGTTGTAAAGAATGCAAAGTAATGGAATTTAACAATTCATGGAAAATGAAAACATTCCACCAAATAAGCACACAATTTTCTTTTCATCGAATTTGTTGAATAATGTTTTGGCAATTCATATTTTTTGCGGAATTTATCATCTCTTCGAATTGCAATTTTCGGTCAAAAGATATTAGAGAATACATACCTACTTTTTTAAAATTATTCGTATCGTAAAAGTCAATTTTTGTCACTGTAAATAAAATTAAAAGTCACTATTTGGTCACTTTTTCTGCAGCTGAAAGTCACTATTTGGTCCTTTTTTCGCCAGTGTTGGTCACTTAAGTCACTATTTTGATGGGCATTAACCGCTACCAGCCCTGCCATTGCTATGTTGTTCAATAGGTCGTTACGTGAAAAAACCTTTCCGCTGGCATGGAAAACAGCTTCCGTTGTTCCAATTCACAAATCCGGTAATTCAAACCAAGTGTCTAACTATCGTGGTGTTTCCATCCTGTGCTGCCTAAGCAAAGTGTTTGAGAAGCTGATACATAATGTGCTATACACTGTTGCATCGCCTATTATATCTGATTCTCAACATGGGTTCATGAAGAATCGATCAACAACGACGAACCTGATGTGTTACGTTTCGGCATTGTCACGTGAGATGGAGAAGAAGGCAAATCGATGCGATATATGTGGATTTCGCTAAAGCTTTTGATACCGTACCGCACAATCTTGTCATCGAGAAATTGGAGCATATTGGCTTCCCGAGATGGATAACGGAGTGGATAGCTTCATATTTATCTAGTCGTAGTGCATACGTTGTGGTAAACTCAACACGATCTCGATTCTTCGACATTACGTCTGGGGTACCTCAAGGGAGTGTTCTTGGACCACTGATCTTCAACATCTATGTGAATGATCTCTGTGCTTCTTTCTTCGTCAAAATTATCATTCGCCGATGACCTCAAATTTTATCGCATCGTACGCTCTCCGGCTGATTGTGCGATCATGCAAAATGACGTCAACTCCATGTTAATTTGGTGCAGCGATAACGGTATGCGCATCAATAGCAAGAAATGCAAGGTTATATCTTTCTCTCGCTCTAACAGTCAGATTATTCACCAGTATTACGTTGAAACCGAACCACTTGAACGTGTAGCATCATTAAGTGATCTTGGAGTGACCATTGATGCAAAACTACGGTTTACCGAGCATGTGGCGATCACGGCTTCCAAAGCATTCTCTGTGCTTGGATTTATTCGACGGCACGCTTTCGAATTCACCGATATTTATGCCCTGAAGACGTTGTATTGTTCGTTGGTGCGAAGCATCTTAGAGTATGCTGCACCGGTTTGGTCACCATACTATGTAGCACACATGATAACCATAGAGCGAGTACAGAACTCGCTTAACTTTTCAAAAGGACCTAAGTAACATTTTTTTCATGATTTAATTTGAACACTGCAATCAAAAGCTTTCTTGTTTTTCTGTTAATTGCGCTATTCAAATTAATTCATGAAAAAAATGTTACTTAGGTCCTTTTGAAAAGTTAAGCGAGAGAAGAAGTTTGTCCGCTTTGCGTTAAGGATCCTGCCTTGGAATGACCCAGACAACCTTCCTCCATACTCTGAACGATGTCAACTCATAAATTTGGAGTCCTTATCTGCCAGACGTGTGAAAATGCAGCGATTATTTGTGTATGATATAATACAAGGAAATATTGACTGCCCTACACTACTTGAACAAACTCCGCTGTATATTCCCCCGAATACTAAGGCATTATTCCTTACTAGCTGTTCCATATCACCGAACAAACTATGGTTACAACAACCCACTAGACTCCTGTATCCGTGCTTTTAATGTAATTTGTAACGAATTTTACTTCAACATCTCCAAAAATGTTTTTAAAAATAGAATAAGTAGAATTAATATTTAAGTTCAGTCTGTACGATTGTTTTTATCGAAGACGGTGTTAATAAATAAATAAAAAAAAAAAAAATTATGAATTCCCACCTCAAATAATAAAGTTAAGCCAAAAAATCTAAGGGGCGGTGACAGAGGAAGAAAATAATATTTGTTCCGGCCTAATAGTAACTAGAAGTGTTATCAATTTCCTATTTATCGTTTCGAATTATTTATACCCTATCTTTTGAAAATAAAATAAAATCATCTGCATCATTATATATAAGGTACACTGGGGGAAGTGGAAAAAGGGGGTAAGTGTAAAAATCGACTCGAAAAATTGGAATTGTACATACTTTACAGTTTTTACCACATCATAGCATTATGCAATGTTATACTTTGATGCTCACACTAATACTATGTTGAAATCTGTATAACACATACACTAACAGGGTTAACGCTTGAACTGTAATTTTAGGTTTCGCGAAAAATTGATATTTGCATTCATAAAATTAATTCTTATTTGCACCAATTGTTCTTTTTTCAAGTGAATTTATATCACAGGTGACCATTACAATACAATTAAACTAATCCCATTCAATTGGTAGTGGTTTGTACCAAGAAAGCAAATAATTCAAAGATTTTACACTTACCCCAGGTATCAAACACTGCGGGGGAAGTGGATAATGTTCTAATTACGCATTTTTTTCTTCCCTCCAGGGTTTATTTCGATAGCTGTGAATCTTAATATGTTCCTTCTTTGTTATCATTGTGATTCCAGTGGTGATTGGACTCATATAAATGAGAAAATGCCTGATTAATCCACCTATCGGTACTGATGCCTTTCACATGTTTTACATATGAAAAAAAATATATAAGAAAGTTAAAAATAGTACTGATAGGTAAATATATTGTATAATTCACATTAATTTTTATTCCTAACAAGTTTCGCCGTTGAATGCAATTTTTTTGCGAACAAATCGGTTAAGGACAAGTACTTAAGAATAGCCAATAATTTTGTACGTGCTTTGCGCACACACACACATACAAATACGCAGATACAGACATCATCTCAATTCGTTAAACTAAGTTGATTAGTTTATAACCCTGTAAGTCCCATTTTTCCTTTAAAATGTTCATCTTTGGGGCGAACATATAGATTTTACGTACACTTAGTGTCCGAGAAGGCAAAACCAGCCCTCCCCTAGCTATTACGAGAATTCTTTGAGGATCTATTCCTTTAAGGTAATGAAATTATTCCACAAAGAATACTCAGAGCAGTTATCGTATTGATTTTAGTTAAATGTAACTACTCATCACTATTGAAGGTCAAGGCAACATGGGTTTTCCACTTACCCCATCCCACTAGGGTAAGTGGAAAAACAACTCCTAATTTTAAAATCTATTTCCATAAATTTCAAGCGACCAAAATGGTATGAATTACCGCAGAGTTGGTGCAAAATTGACTGTTTTTGATAGCCCATTTTGATTGAACGCATTTAAAACATTTAAATTGGTTTTACACTAATTCAAACCTGCACTACCGATTTTTCCTTTTCCACTTCCCCCAGTGTACCTTAATTTCAAACCTATTAAGCAGCTTCTAAATGATATGTGTGTATTTAACTTATTTTTTTTAATTAGCAAAAAATAATTGCGCTTGTAACTAATCTAAAATTTAAGAAAGACGACTTGAAAGTAATTATCGAATAACCCTGCATCGCAAAGCGAATTTCCTGTACTAAGTACGTTGAACGAAATAGTTAAAAACTAGAACAAGGGGAGAACCTTGCGCAATTATTTGATGCGGCCTTTGCCAATACAAGACGAGCGTAAAAATGACTTTCGCTATCCATCGGCTTTATAATCATCTCCGGTGTCACGTCGATTAGTTCCGAGATCCGCAAAGTAAATTGACGATCAAATGATGTAAATGAAGGCCCAACATTGTTACCGTCGTTTTGTTTCTACTAATCGAAATCGCACTGACCTGGCGTGCGTGAGCGCGGAATGTTTGAAATTTAAATCCGATCCGTCGATTAGCGCTGCGCGCAGGGTAAATGTTATGACAAAGTTTTTGTTTAACAGAGCGCGATTACCATTTTGCAAAATCTGTTGATTGGATTTTAAGCAATCGTGACCAACGTGTTTTGATGCGGTAACGAAAAGTTTCCAAACGCTTCTAACTAAGATTGTTGCTTTCAAAATGCAATGTTTGTTTATAGCAACGTCAGCTTCTGTCACCTTCTCATTAAACGAAATTATCATAATCGCTTACAGCAGCTGCCGTTACCAGTGGGCATATCCAAAAGCCCGTCATAATTCATCTTAAAACATCAATAAATCAGACCCAGTTTCTGAAATGCATAATAATCCTCATCTGGAATTAGAGGCAAACGCAAAAGCAAACACTCTAAACGCAGTTGATTTCGTCACCATCATAAGCGTCACTACTGGTGGTGGCTGTTGTTAGAAAAAATTAATCTCACCTGGCTGGCGTTAGTTAAGCTACCTCCTGTCTTGTTCCGTTTATGTTTACTGACTGCCAGTCACTTCGCCGTACCTACGTACGTACCAACGATGGACTGATTGCCGCCGTGTTGTTGCGTTGTGTCGGAATACGCGTGAGACTTAACACTTGGTACTGACTGGGACCTAATGGTACGATCGCCGCCGCAACTTAGCCACATCATGCGTGCCTGCGGTATGACACACTCCGCTAATCTACGGACGGAGTTATGTGGTCGGATCTTAAGGGAGTGGAAGTTGGTGAGTGGTTGGTACAGACACGCAACCATCGTTCAAGGGGTATCGTCTCACGTTCTGGTTTCTTTGGGTTTTGGAGATCATAGCTTTTGGCTTTTGTTTGTTTGAAAGGTATTGTTTTCTTTCTTAAATGTAATGAAGATCGAAACGTGCTTAAATAACTTTTAAGAAACTCCACGCGTTTTGAAAAAGATTCTTCCACGGTTAACTCCGTTCTTACGCGTTGGCCCTTTTTTTCCCTTTAGACCCAGTATGTGAGGTTTGGAAGCTGGCATGGACATGGACATTCATCACTCATGAATGTAAGGAAAACCACTTCAAGAATCTCCTGTCCAGAAACATGTACTCGTCGTAAGAAACGTAATGCTTGAAACATAGGACTGCAATTGCCACAATTGCAACCAGTTCGGAAGGTGAAATTGAGTTCCACTAAAATGGTACTAACATGCGGCACGAAGCGAGCATGGATTCCGTGATACGAGGAGAAGGATTTTATCGCTCGTTCTGCCCCAACTTTAGACATGGCACACGGACTGTCAATGTCGGCGACCATCACGATACCGATCAGAGCGCATAGATGGTGGTAGTTGACCTGACCCTAAATGTTTCCACTGCAGGGACAAACATCGGACAACCAGTAATGCCTACTAAAATCCTCTCGAAGATGATCTGAGTTATCAACAAACTCAGCTGGAACAAGTTTGTCTAAAAAAATGCCATGAAGCCATGCTGTGAAGGTATTCGATAAATACACCCAGCTGGCTGTCGGAAATCCTAACTATTTGTCGACAATGACTTTCCAGATTTTAATAAGTGGAAAGGCTCTCAAAGCGCATGGCCTTATGGGATGTGTACCCCAGATCAGTATCCTTGCTGTTCACTCCGATGACCTGGAAAGCCTTTTCTGAAGGCAGCAATCTGTCGCTATACACAGATGACACTTCCATCATTCACAAAGATAAAGTAATCAGGTTATTAGTATTAACGTTCTAACCTGAGTGTCTGACATAAACCCTCATA